>NW_028250819.1:0-52350 GCF_964263255.1 Lissotriton vulgaris | reverse complement strand
TGGAAAGGCAGGACACACCTAACCCCCCCCCCCCAAGTGGCTGTCTGAACAGAATGCATATCTCCAGCCTCTGTCACTCCAAAGCCAGACAATCAATACACAACCTAGCATTAAGTATGGGCGAATTTTGCGAATCTCGCGTTCGTGAATTTTGCGGATTTGCGAACTCGCAATCCGCAAAATCCGCGAATTCTTGCGAATTTGCGGATTTTTTTTTTTTGTGTTCGCAAGGATTTCTGCCAGTTCGCGAGGGTTTCGTACCAGTTCGTAATTGCGAACTTACATTTTGGCGCGCAACGGTCGCGAATTATGTTGTTTCTACGTCTGGTTCATCATCACAGGTTCCCAGCACCCTCTGTTTCACCACTGCAACCCTCTGTTACATCAATGCCACCCTCTGGTTCATCATTACTGTAGATTATGGGGGGGAAAAGCAAGCACACCAGCCCTGCTTCAACTGAGATGAATTAATTTGGGGTTAGTTTATTAATGTGTCACTGTTTTAAAATTCCAGTCTGGCACCTGCTTCCTTATCTGTAATTTTGCTTTCTGTTGCAGTGCATTTTTTCCCCAGGACCTTTGTGGCCTACTTGTAGCTATTGTATGAGCCTGCTGTGAGGGTCAGAGCAGGGTCATACAATTGTTGCAACTAGCAACTGAATTCTGGAGGGGCCCCAGTCAGGAAGCACTACCGGGAATTGTTACTAATGATGAGTTTGAACTCTTGCCCCTGCCGAGTGCTTTCAGTTTTGAAAAACTCGTTTTTCTGCAATTTCGCGGGGTTCGCGGGGCGCGAACATGCGCGAGATCGGATTCGGAAGCCGCAAATTCGTGCGAATATGCAATTTGTTTTTTTTGCGGCGTGTTAGTTGGCAAGGTTTGTAGTGTAGTTCCTAGTTTCCCACTAGGCCCTGCGCATTGGAATAACATAAACAGTAGTATCGACGTGGAACTGCGTATATTCCAGGCCTCCACTGACTATGCTAAACTTAATTGGGTGTGTTACCAACTAGCTCAGAGGTCACTGGAATCTTTCTTCTCTGCATGGGAAGTGATCAGCTTCCCTGGCACAGACAAGAAGGGATTCAGCTTTCCAACAACCGTGCAACATGACAACTTTGCTCCTCAGATCAAGAGTCAATCTCTAGGGTCGTGTGAAACAATAGACATGTATTTCACTCAGTCAGGTTGGTGCAGTTTACTTTCACGATATGTAGAGAATAGAGAGACGGGCGTTTGTCAATAAAGGGTTAACATTTATTGAACAGTCTTTCTTCTCGTACAAGAGAAATGAATTGCCACAATTGCAAGACTTGTTATTATAAAAAGTACGTACAGTAAGATAAGGATTGCGAAATAGAACTGTAAAAGCATTGATATGGTTTCTTAGCCATACAATGGTTAAAAGTAATAAAACATATATACAGTCATATATACATTAGGCTAAAATACTCAACTGGTGCTTCTAACTAAGCCTACCTCAGTGTGCCTGACCTAAGCCTAACACATGAAAGGGGAGTAAGTAAGTAGCTTTAAGTTAAGTTGGTTTTGCCAAGGTTTGCTTCAAGAATTCTCGTCTAAGGGTTTAGTCAACACCATACCTCTGAATAGAATGATGGAAGTCTGGTATTTCCTTCAGGGGGGCACTCGATATCCCAGTCACCCGCGAGGGCAGACCGGAAACGCTGGAGCTGGATTTCTCTGCAGGAGAAAGGCAGCGGCTCTTCTTCAGCGCGTCGGGAGGAGGAGGGGGGACAGCGTCCGCGGCAGCTGGAATCTGCTAGGCTCTTCGCAGAGGGACGGCTGTTCAGCTCCTAAGCGTACTGCACCATCGTTCGCGCTTTAGCAGCGATAATGGTATCAGTAGCTTCACCACCAAGGGACAGCAGCAGCAGCGTACTGCCTGCAGCAGCTATGGGATGCACACAGGGTGCACGACAGCATACAACAGCACGACAGCTCTCATTGCTTAAGGCAACGTTGGTAATATTTATACCTGACAGGTGCCGGGTTTGACGCAAGTTTGCTGGACATAAGACGTCAATTAAAGATGTCACTAGGAAGTGATAGTTATCAGTTGCTCATTAGAGTTCCATTACTAATCAAAACACAGCAAGCGGGGATTTCCAGGTTTGCTGAGTTTTTATCTTGTTGAAGAACTCTGAGTGTTAATCTAGGAATATCAGATAGTGACTTCTGCTCTGTCATTGCACTAATTGGTTGCAAAGGAAGTGGCAGAGAACTATGCTGGAATGTGGCTCTGTTCGTGTGAGGCCAGAGATGACTTTTCTGAAAATCGCACTTGAACGGTTATGCCAATATAGGGAATAAATGGATTTATAGCCGAATAGGGGCATAAGGTCGCAGTATCGATCAGGAACCTAGATAAACACGCAACACCCACTCCACGTATTCATGTCCATCAAATTACTAAAACTAGAGCAATTAGATGCATGTGTAACATTGCCCACCCCAAAATACATATATGCATTCGAAATAGGCGTATCTGTAATACATGAAATTTAGGTACTGTACGTTTTTTGAAGCATAGAATCATTCAAAAAATTATTGCATACGAAATCAATGAACGATTATGCAAAAGAATTACACATGAATTATCTCTGACAGAAGAAGGGCGAGATAAATCATCACATATAAATGCATTGTAATAACATGTTCTAGAGGCTGATGTAAGGTTGTTATGTCTCTAGATGTGTTTTAGAAATAGAAGTGTGAAGCTTCTGTTCTCTAAGAATAGTTTTTACGTTAAGCAAAGAATTTTTCGTGCCAAAAAAAAAGGTGAATATTAAAAAAATGTCCAATTCAAAAGAATTAATGCTTGAACGGGGAAATAGAGTTCCAAAGCTTTTTGCAGTTTTTGTTGATCAAAACTGAAGGCCGAATTCAGAGTTCATGGGAACGCTGTGAGTCGGAAAGCTTCTCCAAAGTTATTGTTTCTGTGTGGGTGAGAACATCGTATCAGACAGGCTCTCAAAGAATTGGTCTACAAAATCAGGTGACAGTTCAACCAAATTAGATAGCGCTGTAACTTGGCAGGTGTGAGAATGATTGCTGTCATCGTAGGCAGGATCAGCAATGCTCACAGAAGGTCGTACCTGGGTGATGCTGCTTTTGTCGCTTGCTCCACTGGTACCACCTAGTCGTAGCACAGGAGTCTCAACGAATGCCGTCATCAGGATTGGTAGCCGCTGGGGACAACACAATGCGTGAGCCGTTATTGGACTGAGCAAAGTATCGACGTCCATTGGTACTGCTGATGAAAGTGAAAGACAGATGTCCAACACGCACTCATCTCCGCATAGCATACATCTTAGTACCGGTAAGATACAGTTCTGCCATATAGGTCTGAATGAAAGGAACCAGGTCATGTTTAGATCTCTCAGCCTGGCCAATCCAAGGACGTTAGTTATCCTGTCCCGGTAGCGCATTGCTAGGATTGTCTCTTCCATTCCCATGGGAGCTATGTCTGAGTTTCGGCTTGCCATAACGAAGCAGGAGGGTCAAAAATAAAATCCCTGCGACGAGTCCCAAAAATAATGGTATGCCGCCAAAAACAGAGTGTACAAAATTAGGAACGATTCCCAAAATTGCCTGAAAAGGTGTTAGCAGTCCCGTAAAGACTGTCTTAAATATGCCTGGGATGCTTGTTGCACTAGACATGTTAAGGAGTTGGCTCAACATTTCTACGAAATGCACGGGGCAATTTGTTGATAAAAGGTCATGAACTTCAGTAGCTGTCCTTGCAACTAGAAGATCATACGTCTCTTTTGATGACGTTATAGGCACTGTTGTCTGTAAAAGTACAGATTTCATTTTGCTTAATGTATCAATTCGTATAGAATAGAGATTCAGACGAGGCCAGATGGGAGTCACTGTGTCTGCAGGCCCACTTGGAAACAATGCTTGCATACAGCATTTGACCATGGATGTTACTCTTACTAGATAACTTTTCCCTGGCACAAGGCCACAACATCTGTGATCCGTTCTAAGAATGTAACTCCCGTTTGCGAGTTGCATAAAGAAGGGCTCTATCTGAGTTGCAGGTGTGACTAGCTGGTGGCATGAAAGGTTGTTAGAATTTCCATCACATGCTCCGTGTAAATTAATACCCTGACACAAAAGTATACCGCTTAGTGAATGTTTACAGTTCTCACCACTAAGAAATACATTTTTGTCGCTGTCACTATAGCAAGAATGTGTGTATGGTAATTTCCATTCAGATTTTACATATCCTTTACCCAATTGTTCATACTGGCCAGCAGGTATGTACTCAAGGCAATTTTTAAATCGGAAAGTTGTTATCGGAATTGTGATAATTCCGTGTATTATCCATTCAATGACAGGACTCTCTGACATTGTCAATGGTAATCTCTCAAGTTTTTCGATGCTCAGGATTGTATAGTCTGCTCCTTTCTGTGCCAAACTGATCTGTTTATCAGTAAGGTTAAAAATGGAAAATAATGACGTTGTGTTGATTAAACGCCAAGGCACATAGCCTGAACGAAGATTTTGCAGCGTCCAGCCTAATTCTATAATAGAGCGTAATTGAGACTGGCCATGTTGTAACATTAGCAAGTCTCTGTCTATCACATCAAAGGCAGAGGATACAATATTGTCCAACGAATATATTCTGGAAGACTGAGTCATTAACCCATTGTCTACTACAGAAAGTGATTTCTCCAAATTAATACGATCAATTTCTCGTATTTTTTCAGCTGTTTCAATTTGTTTGACTTTCCAAGCCTCGTTGTACGCAGCATAGATACTGGTCGCTATGAAACGCTTTTGACGCTGTTTGCGTGGTCCAAGAATGAAATCGCGCAAATCAGCACCATCTTTTAGTAAAGACAAGTGTTGCTTAATTTCAGCCAGTGTGGATGATGTTAGCCATTCAAGGCAGAGTTTCCCTACACTGTATGTTGTTATAATCCCTGGATGTTGTCTCTGGGAGTATCTCGAGTCTAATCTGGTCATTTTTAACCCCTGTGTTTTATTCAGGAATCTATCTTGACAGCTGTTTGTGTCTGTAGGCCAGATTAACCACTTTTTCCAATCAGGATGTGTTCTGTTGAAATGTAAAATTTGTGACACGTCTAACTCAATATCTGCAGTTGCATTTTCAGGTATTGGCTTTGGTATAGACGGTGTTTTAAGGTCTTTGATCTTAGCTAGGCCAAGACAAGATGTTTGGTGTATTGTGTCATTTAAAAACAACATTTGTTCTGGTATCATGCAGGTTCTAAATAGTGCTTCAATGCCTTGTACCTGCCAATCTTTTGCACCCCAAATTGTTTTCGTTTCAATATTATTTTTCCAATAATCAAAACCAAATGTCATCATTTTGTCATAAAATGCTTCTGAATATATCAATTTAGAATTTGTCAGCATTGTTTTCATTCCTGTTTTATCTAACAGTTTGTAATAAAACGTTTCTGCATCACTGGTGTTAAACCCTGAGAAGTATTTGAATTTCTCAAAAAATGCTTTAGAACTGCTTTTAGGTGGTGTAGCACAATGTTCCCATTGATTATACATAAAAACATTTCTAGGCTGTGCAGATTTATGCAAGTAATGATCACCATAATGTGTGTAGCAAAATAACTGCTCATAACTAGATGAACCTTGTAAATAATCATGATCTGTGAATCTAGCTGACATTACTAAATCAGACATCATGTCATTAATACTGTTAAAGTCCCAATCATCAGAGAATGTATTCAGTTTTACAAAGTCACTTAAGGAAACCTTCAGTTGATGAGGATACTTCAGGATTTCGACCGGACCATATATCTCATAGTCAATTTTCTCCCATACTACCCCACCAGGTATTGGAATTGCTGTGACATTTACTGTTGACAGTTCTCTTTTCTTCACGTGGGATGATCTGTGTGGTTTCAGGACTAGGTTGATGTTCTGACTTGCTGTGTCCATTCAATTGTAATGAACTTTCCTAAAATTAAAACTAAATTTAGGCATAGTAGGAGCATGAATACCCCTGAGATAATCCAATGCTTAATCAACGGTGAATCCAGATATAGTTCTTTGATTTGTTGAAGGAGTCCTGTTGTATTTTCTTTAGAATACTTTTTTGTTTCTGGCATCACCTCGGGGTCGTTTTGATCTTCAGAGAAGTTGTCGAAGTTGATGAAATAACCAGAGGCAGTTCTGTCAATTGATGGGATTGTTCTTTCAATCTGTCTCTCCGTAGCACTTTCTGATGCCACATTAGTGTAGACTGGTGTTGTTTCTTGACGAACTGTTTCAATCTGTGTCTCAAGAGGCACGAGTTCCATGGCATTATTGCATAGTCCTTCACCGTGCACTGCAGGCTGATCGAATGTGATTAGTCTTTCAGTTTGAACCTCTTGGATGTATGCAAGTTTGGGTATTCTGTTGTTTCTTGGGAGTCCACTGGGCCTACTGTTGATTATAGGCCACATGCTTGTTTCAGAGCTGTAACATTCTGAGTGCAGTAGGCAGTTGTGACCGCTAGGTGGCGATCGCGTGCGCGGCCCCGGAGCAGCCTCAGAGCAGCAGAGCAGAAGCTGCATCAGGGCCGAAGCTTTGGGGGCGCCGAGGGCAAAGGCGAAGCGTGAAGCGACCCCTTAGGACTGGGGGAGTCCTGCCTGCCTGCTGCCGCGTTTTGTGAGGAGCACGGAGCCAGAGCGAAGAGTGGACCGGCTGAGAGAGGCTGTTTGGCAGCGGTTTGGCATTTGGCGTTTGGCGTTTTTAGCATCTTGGGCATCTAAGTACCGGGCTGCACCTGGAGCGGGCCGGCTGGGCCGCCTTTGGCCCCACTTGGCCCCCCCAATCGGGCCATAACTCCCTGAAGCTGCCCTGTGCTTTCAGTATCACGGCAGGAAGAGAGACAGCGCTAGGGAGACAGTGTGAGTGGCGCCGAGCTGCTGTGCCGAGCCAAGCCAAGTCTGCTGAGGGTACTGGCAGGAGGAGTCCGGCTGCTTCAAAAGGCTGCTCCAAGGGGTCGGTCCCAGTCCTTGGATCACGCGACGTGACCTAACCACACCCGAAGAGGTAGGGGTGCAGCGTTTGAGGCTCGTGTTATCTAAAACTGTTGCTTGCCTTCTGGGTTTTGGGTTGGCGGGTCACGACGGAAAACAACCACACCTACTCCCATACCCACACCCACACCCAGTCCCCACTAAAAGCTAAGCCCTACGGCTAAAGACTGTACCGTTGCCGCCGCCATCACCCTGAGTGCGGGGGGTGCGGGCTGGCGAACAGAAGAGAAAGCGGGAACAAGGCAAGGGACACAAGTTTGTGGGCTCTGTGCCTGAACGCTAGCTAATCCTCTCACGTCCCGAGGCGTGCAGGCATAAGAGATCAGTGATCAGTGATCTGGGCTTTGTGAAAAGGGACCTGTGCCCAGCGACTAGTGGCCAGTAGCAGCTGATTGAAGCTCTGCCGTAGCAGAGGTCCAGCAGTAGTCCTGTGAGCCTTTCCTCAGTTAAGCTCCTCATCTATTTTGCTGCCTTGAGATGAGATCTGGCAGGGTGAGGATAACTGCTCCCCAAAGGAAAAAGAAAAGCAAAGGGAGAGACGTGAGGGCAGTCTCGGACCCAGAACGGTCACCTATTCTGCTGCTGAGCGACACCGATATCACAATTGATAGCGAGTCTCAGGCCTCCAGGAAGTGTCCTGATACAAGGGCCAGTAAACCCATTGGAAATCAACCGAAGATAACAACTAAATTCAACTACATAAAGGACGCCGGGTCAATGGTTTTTTCTAGCAACAAGAACATCACTGGGCTTCCAACTCCCCTAAGCCCACTGGTGATCATATCTAAGGGCCCCGCAGCAAATGGGGTATTAAGGACTCCTCAATGCAGTCACAAGTCAACCACAGCTTCCATCAAACCGCTAACGGCAGTTCAAACCGTGCTCAGGTGGAGCCCAGTAAGGAAGACTCCCCCAAGACTGAGAGCGTGTCGCCACAACTCTGCTCCATCCAGATTCGCTATATCCACATCCAGCGTTGGCCCCAACACAAAGGAAATCGATACAAAACCAGCAGCAGAAAAAAACAGCATTTTTGGAAACCTTAACCAAATGCTTCCTGAAGCCAGCTTCAGCATCCCGTGCAGTCAAAACGGAGAATCTGCGCTTCATTTCATCAAGGGCATCAACACAGCCTTTGCGACGGAAAATCCAGGCACCTCCTTTGGGGGGGTGGTTGCAACCAACAGGATCTACACCGTGTGTACAAATCTGAACAAGTGCACACTGAAATCGTAACGAACACAGAAGATGCTGAGGGTGCTATGAAGGAGCTTTCCTACCTCGATTCGACGGAATGGGCAAAAATGTTGAATTCATATGGGAACTCAAATCCTGGCCCTCCTAAGCCACCAGTAACTCCAAGGCAGGACAAAAGCGAGGTCCCCTCACAAGAAAAAGCATGGGCTACCGCCCTTGATATCCTTCAAAAGTCAGCAGATGCAATGTTCTACCAGGCTGATAAAATGGACATTCAAATCAGCCTTCTAAATACACTCGCCGTATATGTTGCCAAAATCGACGAAAGGATCTCAAATCTAAACAGCCTGATTAGACGGGCCCAGGAAACTGTAGATCGCCCGCAGCAAGGATGCGATTGCTCACCAATAGTGGAGAAACTTTGTTCGCTTCCAGGTATAATGGAAAAGCTTGTAGCAGACTTAAAAGAAATAGCAAAAACCACACCTATCTCTGGGAATGGCAGTGATACAGATTCAGGTAATCCAAGCGAAGCTCGTCAATCCAAAACAGTTTTTAATTCAAGGCTAAGAGAGGAAGGAGCTGTCAACTCCCCACGACCTGAAGAGAATACGGTGCAAGGTGGCGGCACGAGAGGAAAGCAATCTCCCCAGGTCACTAGCAGAGTTAGTTCCACCCCTCTCTCCCCAATTGAGCAAGAAGAGGAAAACCCTGCGGGAAAAGTCAAAAGACAGAGGAAGCGGAAAGGACGAAATAAAATGAGAAGGAGCAAACAAGTCCTAAACCTCTACCCGATGTTCAACAGCCTTAGACGTCCTGGTGTCTCTGGAGACGATGAGCAAGGAAATCCCACTGACCCAGGAATAACAACGGAAGCACAACCAATTAACCAGGATGGTGACAAAAGGAAGAGCCTCATTTCCAGCTCGCCAACAGTAAAGATACCACCAACGGTCCCTCCGGGACAATGCTTGCTCATTGAAGCAAAAGAACAAAAAACCACTACCAACTCGGCTCCCCCTAACACCCACATCAAGCAGAATGAAACAGATGTGAATCATACTCCGAGTCTTGCGACAAGGCCACCTGGAGGCCCCATTTTAAAGCAGGAAGATACAGTAAATCGTGTCAACTACCAACAGGGCGCACTCCCAGCAAGTGAAAACTGGAACTTCGGTCATGTAAACAATGAAAGGCCCAATTCTGTGCGCAACGAGATCCCTTTTACGGGTCCTTTGACAAAAATTGCGCAATTGCCAATCATGGACAAAACCGAGGCAATGCCCAGGCAAAAATAGCACAGTGCAGAGTGGGGACAACCTCTCTACCCTCTTCTATCCAGAATACAAGTCTAAAGGCAGCCATGACATCCTAAATCGGGGTAACATCCTAAAGCTGATACAAGCGTCAGGTTTGTCAGACGAAATTACCACTCAAGATATAATATCGGTAGAATTCATTGCACCATGTCAAGGCCAATTAAACGAATCCACAAAGATCACTTGGAGAACCGCAGAGGCAATGAACAAAATTCTAGGGTCAATCGACACCTTCAAGCAATGGGGAATACTGATACAATCTGGCAGGGAAGAGGGCTATCCACACGTTCTACAGGGAAGCTGTGGTGTTGCACATAGTAGTGTAGGGAGGGGTACAGTTTACTCCGTCCTCAGGGGTGCATGCAACAAAACTCCTACTTCTGTCCACCCAATGAGGAAAGCAAAAGAAGACGGGATCACAATAAATAGGAATCAGGACGAGGTGGGTTCATGGTCATGGCTGGCCGGGGCCCTGAATACAACCCGCCTTTTACGTTGACATCCCAGCAGGGTGGACTGCCACGAAAAGATTCCTTTAAAAATCTGTTCATGGAATATAAATGGCCTTTTGAGCAAACTCGAGGACAACGCTACCATTTCCTACTTTCGGGGTTTCGACATACTCTTACTACAAGAGACATGGCTTATGGCACCGCAGCACCTAGAAGGCTTTAAAACACACCATATTCCAGCGCATAAACTGAATCGTCCAGGAAGAGGGAGTGGCGGTCTTGCTGTCTATATATCAACAAGAAATGCAGTCACCTCCTGGGACCTGCCGGGCTCATCAGATCGCCTCCAATGTGTGGGAATCTCTCTTACTTTGAACAATGGCCAAAATTGGAGGTTAATCTTCATGAATGCCTACGTCCGCCCAAACACAGCATCCAGGAAATCCTTTGTAGACGAAGTAACAGCGTCAGTAGTAAGAGTGCAAACAGGTTTTCTAAACTCAGAAATCCTACTCACTGGTGACTTTAACATGTGGTTAATGTCAGTCCTTCAAAAAAATGAGGTCACCAAATCGCACGATAGCATCTGGGTGATCCCACCGCAAGCCAAGCCTGGTTGGCACAAAGACGATCCACATGGAAGTTCTCTACAAGGTAACCTTGAAAATCTGGGCCTAAGAGCCTTAAATGGGCGTTATCCTGCTGACAAGCCACCTCGATTCTCCTATCTATCGAAAAAAGGCACTTCATTAATTGACTATACCTTCGTCAGCATTTCGTTGCTCCATCAAGTAGCAGGATACTGTCTTGGAAACAGAACAGAAAGTGATCACTGCCCACAAGAAATTATTCTGAGGACTTGCCTTACACAACACAAAAGGGTAAAGGACTTGCCATCTGAGAGCCTTACAATCAACCTCAAACGCATCAAATGCTCCTTTAAGAATATTCAACTCATATCAGCAGAGGCTAAACAAATATTTGAGCGCCAAACGTGCCCGGACAACATATGTGCCAACTGGTCAACATTTGCTACCGAACTTCCTGACAGATTCGCGAAACCAACAAAACACACAAGTCAAACTGATCAAAAGTATACGCCGCGCTCGAATTCTGAGATACTATCTGCAACAAGATCGATGAATCGCTTATGGCGGGCTTTAAAAACTGATCCAATGGATCCCATTAAAATAATAAAATTGAGAGAGGCCCGCAATCACCTCAAGAAAGCAAAACGTGAACTACGCACAAGTCAATGGAACCTGTTTTGGGTCAAACTGCAGCATGACATTAAAACAAACAACTCTGCCAGGTTTTGGCGCACAATCAATAGTGCATCTGGGCGTACATCCAAAGTTGATTCTTCGAGCATTCTTGAAATAGAGTGGGTTGAATTTCTCTTTTCCCACTTTAATGACCAGGAACTGCTTATTAACCATCCAAATCCCCCTCCCATGGACACATTAACACAAACAGAGATTGTCCCGGAACCTCTCCTGAACACTTCAAACTCCCTAAAGAAGCTAGGTCACAAAATGACACCAACAAAAGAACGTCATTCGACCCAAAGCTGCGTCAATTTTGCGACAGTCCAGAAGATCGAAATTGAAAAAATAATAAAAAAGGGCCGCAAGGATGGCGCGCCTGGTCCAGGTGGAATTCCACAAGCTCTGTTCAAGGAAGACGCAACTTTCTGGGCTGCGAAACTAAGCCCCCTTTTTAACACATGTCTGCAAAACAACACCATACCGCCCTCCTGGCGTGGATCTATCCTTGCACCAATCTTCAAAGGCGGGGACAAAAAATCCCCAGGGAATTACCGTCTCATCGCACTCATTGACAACGAAGCAAAGTATTTTGCGGGAGTGCTGCTCAACTCACTTAGGGCATGGTCTGATGAAAACTCTATAATTCCTCCGAATCAAACAGGTTTCACAATAAACACCGGTACCTCAGTCAATCTCATGACCCTTTCATGCTTAATTGACCAAGCGAAATTCTGCTCTTGTTCACTTTATATGGGGTTTATTGACTACCAAGCGGCTTTTGACAATGTCAACAGAAGCAAACTCTGGCAGAAGTTGTCCAGACTTAACATTCCAGAGGCCCTCCTAAGAGCCATACAACTCCTACACCAGGACACATGGGTTAGAATTAAGATCGGGGACGGCTCAAGATTGTCTCGCCCGATTGCGACGGAAAAAGGCCTCAAACAGGGTTGTGTCTTGGCCCCGACTCTTTTTAATCTATTCTTAGCTGACCTCCCTGAAGCTCTTAATAAGGTCAACTCCCACGCTCCCAAATTATCTGGCTTGCCGCTGACAAATCTATTATATGCTGATGACGTGGTACTGTTAAGTAAAACAAAGATCGGAATGCAAAGACTTCTGGACGCTACTTCCGACTACTCTAACGATAATGAGCTCCGCATCAACAACAGGAAGACGAAAATTTTAGCGGTGCACTCAAGGAAAGTTAAGAAACTGTCTTGGGCTTTGAACAATGAAAGCATTGTCGAATCAAATTGCCAAAGGTACCTTGGAGTCACTTTCAACAACAATGGAAAATACAAATCCCACCTAGAAGAGCAAAAAAGGAAGGGAACGGCACTCGCTTTTGCAATCGGACTAATTCAAAAGAAACTACAAGGCCCTACTCTTGCACCCACACTACAGGTGGCTCAGGCAAAAATCATTCCTACCTTAACTTACGGAAGCGAAGCATTAAAAGGATTGGACAGTGACCATCTAGACAAAATAATTACCAAGATCTACAGGTCTGTGTTCAAATTACCAAACCATACATCACCGGCACAAATTAGGTTGGAACTTGGCATCTGCAAACAACAATTGGCCAGAGCCATGTCTTTCCTCGTGTGCTGTCACAAATTGAGGTTATCAAAGGAGGGAAGTTTAGGATACCATTTGTGGGCCAGCATTGATAACAACTCATGGCGAGCAGGACATGAATACTGGTCAAACGGCTTAAAAACCCTGTGCCTAAATGACCTCTGGAACTTGCACGCTAGTCAGATGGAATTCAAAAGGCTAGCGAAAATCAGCACCAAACAATTATCAATAGTGGAAGACAAAGCCAGCCTTGCAAAAAGAAGTCATGGGTGGATGACCCTTCAATCCTATGCCTTGCTAATTCCACAGCCGTACCTTACTATATCGTTCAGTGCTCGGACGAAACTAAGTTTTTTAAAACTGAGACTGGGAGTTATTAACCTGTTGACTCATTGGCCAAAATGGAAAAGAGAACATGGAAAAGTTCAATGCCGACTTTGTGGGACCCACAAAGAAGACATTATACACATCATATGCCTGTGCCCTTTACTATTGACAGAGAGACGGGTCCTACTTAAGCATCATTGGAATAGAAACATGATTAGAAGCTGCAGAGCAGCAGTTTTGGCCTGTTTCGACCCTAGGAACACTAAACTAAATTGTGCCCTAGTAAGATTCATGGAGCGCGCTGCAAAAAAACTTACTGAGCTGCCCAGAATTTGCGATCCCCCATTGGAATAATGCTGCCAAATTTTACTTGCTGTTGCTGGCCTTTTATGAATATGACTTTTTAAAATGGAAGCCTCATTTGTTATCATCTATACATACTGACTTTTAATGAATTTAACATTCCAAATGCAATCTTGAACCTTTTAAATGTTTTGTATTTGCAATGGTTTATTCTTAAATCACGCAATAAAGATTATTATTATTTACACATGCTTGTGGTTTTACCAGATCGATAGACACGACTCTGTTCTCCTTTTTACCAGCAAGGGGCGGTAGCACAACTGATCTTGTTCCGGTGACTGCCAAGACAGGTACTGCTTTTCTGTAAGAAGGCCCAAATTCCTTCTTAACCGCGATCTTTTCTCTGACTAGATCCCCAATCTTTGGAATCCAGACAGGCCTTGCTGGGGCTGTTGTTGGTGGTGCCTCGTCAGTGGTACTTGGCTGTTGCTTTAACTTTATGTTGCTTAAGGATTTTCTTGTTTCATTCAGTTCCTGTAAAACAGCCAAACGATCTTTGATGTCAAAGTTTGTTGTTTTTTCTTGTACCACTGACATCTGACTATCGAGGTCCTGAATACGCATTCTAATTCCGAACAATAGTTCGTATGGGCTGAAACCTTTTAGAGAATTTCTTGGCATGTTGTTAAGACTAGTCTGGACACTTATTAAATGTTTGACCACCCAGCGCCTGAACCTAATACCTTCGCTGTTATAGATTGCTTTATGTCACGGTTTTTTCTTTCTACCACACTGTTCCCTTCCGGGGTATGACGGACAAGAATACCGCAACCCAATTCCCATGCTAGCCATGGCCTCCTTATAAGCTCGAGAGCTGAAAGCAGGACCCTGGTCAGAATGGAACGTGGTAATTGCGTATGTGCCGATAAAGACTCGCAAATCTTTTATAACCGTTCTAGCGTCAGCCGAGCGCCGGAGGCCTCATTTTTTAAGTGTGTTTAGCCTTAACTGTTAATAGGACGCAGGATGGGGTGTAGGCAGCGTTACGCTCTTTCTGACTGGTAGCCGGTAGCAGGGTTCGCTACTGCGATCCCTATTGCAGTTTTCACAGTTGTTTGCATATATTTGGTGTTCTACACTCATTCCCGGCCACCAGTATACTGATCGTAATTCAGTCAGTGATTCATTGATCTCTCTGTGCCTAGGACCCAAACCCATATGTGCGTCTGCTATTAAAAATATTCTCCTGTTCGTGTTTGGAATTACTCTGTCCCCCACTTCAGGGATTCGAGCAAAAGGAACGGAGTTTGCATCGATTACGTATGCATAATTGAGTGGATAGTTCACGGGTAGTGCTGCACAGTCGCCTTTTACGGTCGTTTTTACTGCCAGCATGGTTTCCCCGTCTATGTATTTATCTGTACGCTTTTTTGTGGCTACGGAAGCCGGTTTAGTTGCTTCAGCTGTGGCTGTATTAGCCAATGAATTCCCTGCAACGTGAACGCCATCACGTTGAAGACTCTGTGCGTGAATCACGTGAGTCTTTTGTAGTTCTTTGTGTAAAAGAGCTACCTGTTTCCATAGCAATTTATGCTTTATTGTGGCACCTGTGTCATCTTTGTAGTCGTTTTCGATCCAACTCTGCAGTTTGTTATTGTAAGAGTTGACGCAAAAATGAGAAACGCACACGATAAGTGTCGGGAATTCACGTTCTGCATTTTCGAGCGCCATCTTTAAAGATCTGATTTCAGTTCTCTGAACCGAACAGTTTCTTACAGATTCAGTTTTTGTTACTTTCGGTCTGAATTTACCGCACAGCCAACGACCTTTAATGATCGCACATGCTGCATCGTAGGATTTTCTCTCTACGTTGAAATGCTGTACAAAGCTATCTGTATAGATTATACATGCGTATTGTGGGAGAGGCAGAATTTCGATTGGCAGAGGATATTCTTCTTCATATTCTAAATCATTCAGTTCTTCGAACTGCGGGGCGAAATAGTATTTCACGTCTTCCGCTCCTAGAGAATCTATACACTGTATCCATTTCGGATCCAGTGACACTGTAGGCAGGTTTACTGGGCTGAATAGCGCTTCGAAGGCGGTTTCCGCTGTAAGGATATTAATCCGTTTGCCGTGTGCTAGTTCTCGTTCATTTGCTAATGCGATTTGCACTGCTTTCACAGTTCTTTCTGTGTGACTGAATGTTTTTTCTGCTTGTGTGTACAAGTGAGATTTAATTGAAATTGGTACCTTTTCTCCCTCATTAGAGGTCAGGTACGTGAATCCGCATCTTCCTGGGATGACTCGGATTACAAGATCGATCGTGTTGTCACGTGTATCTAATTTTGTTTTTGCTAACATGTCTGTTTGCAGTGATCTCAAAATTTCTGTGTGTTTTTGAGTCCAATTGATTTGTTTAAAATCAGGTTTAATTAGTTCGTAGAGAGGTTTAACCCTCTCTGCGTAATTTAGGATGTAAGTTCTTCCGAAATTCAGAAAACCTAGAATGGATTGTAAATTCTTCAGCGTTTTTGGAGCTTGGAGTACAGCGCACTTCTCTATGAAGTTGTCCGCTAGGCTTTTCCCTTCACTTGATAATTCGTACCCTAAAAATAGTACTGTCAGGTGGGCAATTCGGGACTTTTTAAAGTTGAATTTGTAACCCTCTGCTGCGAACCCAAGTATAATGGTGTTCACTCTTTTCAAGTGAGTATCCAAGTCATCGTCTGTGAGATCGATATCATCTACGTAAGATAATGCTTCATCATCATAGATTTGTAGTAACTCTGTTACCCTAGCTGAGAATAGTCCTGGGCTGTTCTTGAACCCCTGTGGGAGTCGACAGAATTTTTTCTGCGACCCAAATGCAGAGAAAGCGGTCAAATATCTGCTTTCTGGTGCAATGTTTTGACAAAAGAAACCATTAGATATGTCTAATGTCGTTTTATATTTTTTCCTAACTATGTTATTCATTAGGGCTGCACTATGCGAGTTTTGTACTGCAAAAGTTTTGCAACATGTATTAAGATGTCTGTAGTCCAAAACTAGACGATATGAATTGTCTGGTTTGGAGACAGGAAACAAAGGATTGTTCATTTGAGAGGTGCATGTTTCAATCACCCCCTGGTATTCAAGTTGATCTAAGATCTCCCTGACTTGTCTTTTAGCTTCTTGCTTTATGGGATACTGCCGTTGGGTAGTTAGTTCGCTTTTTAATTGGATTTTGTGAGGAGGTGAATCCTCATCCCATCCTACATGATTTTTATATAATGCAGGTGCCTGGGCCACTGCCCATTTCCTTGCATATGTATATTTTTTGTGAATCGGAATGTGATTCGAGAAGGCAGGCATAATCACTTCTTCGCCACGAGGGCACTCCCTGACAAACTCTGGGGGCCAATCTTTTTCAGCTAACAGAATATCATAGCCTTTTGAGAGCTTATCCCAAAATAGACCCTTTATTTTCCTAGTCTTATCACCCTCTATACGCAATGTTATTTCGTATATTTTATGGGGCTCGCTAAGTCTGGTGTCGGCAGTTTCAACCTGAATGTATTCATTCGTGTCCACTGTCTCCAGATGACTCATCAAGATCTTGCGCGCTATACTGATTTCTGCTGCACTGTCCAACATTGTCAATGCCCACTCCCCGTTTTTCAACTGTGTCCTCAGTATTCTCGGCATGGTTGATTACTCTAATACTGGCTACCTTCTTTTTAGGAAATTGTGATTTTTTACTCTGAGCAGGTTCCTTGTCTTTGGACTTGGTGTGCTCTCCTGTGTCTGACCGTCCTCTTCTTTCCGAATTCTGTGGAAAAGATCGAGAGGGACGTGTATCAATACTTTGATATCTATCAGGTTTTTTCAGATTATCCCTATTTCTAAGGTTATATCTTTTCTCAGAGGGCTCCCGCTGGGGAGACTGGTGTTCTCGAGTCGGAGTTCTTTCCCTCCGTCGAGGAGACCTTCCTCTGGACTGGAAAACTTTTTCCTCGGGAGTGGATTGTTTATTTCCATCCCAGCTCTTTTTAGGAGTGTTTGAATTATTTTTAATAAATAATTTTACTAACTCTCTATAAGCTTTTGTTAATTCTCCTATGTTAACTAAGAGATCTTCTTTTGACATTTTTGCAATGTCCGGATGTGGTGTGTAGCTGGCTAGAACCGGCCACGTTGCTCCTGGTCTACCTAGTGGACCGAGCCTAGTTATGTGATCATTATGCTTTAGGGCGCCATTAAACCAGAGCAAGTGCTCTTGAAATTTAAGTGGAATTTCAATCTCCTCGAAAGGAGCGTACTCTTCCGGAGGTTTCTCTATTTTGTAATAGTGAAACTCTTTTGTTATAGCGTTTACCGCTGGAAAGTTTATCCATGAATAGAATACCTCTGTCTGCTGATACTCGTGAGCCTCTATCACGAAAATTACTGTACCACCTTGAGGTGTCAGTCCGTTCTCCATAAGTTTTAAAGTTATAGATTTTCTTAAATGTGCCGGGATGATTACAGCACCCGGTACCATATCGTCGGAATCCTGCTGAGTCGCATTTACTGCGGCCCCAGTGGTTCCGTTATTTTCTCCTGGCATTGTTAAAATGCAAAGTTTGCAGAGTAGGTCTCCAAGGAGACAAAGATTAGGTGCACAATATTTTGGAACACTGTATCCTTCAACGTTGAATAAACCAGAGCTTTACAGAGGAATCTCTTCCTACTGAGGTCGGGTGGATTTCAACCTTTCACCCACTCCAGACGTCTATTGGAGTATTTACGGGAGAAAGGGGTGTGAAATATGCACGACTGAGTTACTCTAACTCTACCATATCGTCGGAATCCTGCTGAGTCGCATTTACTGCGGCCCCAGTGGTTCCGTTATTTTCTCCTGGCATTGTTAAAATGCAAGGTTTGCAGAGTAGGTCTCCAAGGAGACAAAGATTAGGTGCACAATATTTTGGAACAGTGTATCCTTCAACGTTGAATAAACCAGAGCTTTACATAGGAATCTCTTCCTACTGAGATCGGGCGGATTTTAACCTTTCACCCACTCCAGACGTCTATTGGAGTATTTACGGGAGAAAGGGGTGTGAAATATGCACGACTGAGTTACTCTAACGTCTTGCGTTAGTTTATCGCCTTACCAAACATTTGGGCGCCATGTAGTGTAGTTCCTAGTTTCCCACTAGGCCCTGTGCATTGGAATAACATAAACAGTAGTATCGACGTGGAACTGCGTATATTCCAGGCCTCCACTGACTATGCTAAACTTAATTGGGTGTGTTACCAACTAGCTCAGAGGTCACTGGAAACTTTCTTCTCTGCATGGGAAGTGATCAGCTTCCCTGGCACAGACAAGAAGGGATTCAGCTTTCCAACAACCGTGCAACATGACAACTTTGCTCCTCAGATCAAGAGTCAATCTCTAGGGTCGTGTGAAACAATAGACATGTATTTCACTCAGTCAGGTTAGTGCAGTTTACTTTCACGATATGTAGAGAATAGAGAGACGGGCGTTTGTCAATAAAGGGTTAACATTTATTGAACAGTCTTTCTTCTCGTACAAGAGAAATGAATTGCCACAATTGCAAGACTTGTTATTATAAAAAGTACGTACAGTAAGATAAGGATTGCGAAATAGAACTGTAAAAGCATTGATATGGTTTCTTAGCCATACAATGGTTTAAAAGTAATAAAACATATATACAGTCATATATACATTAGGCTAAAATACTCAACTGGTGCTTCTAACTAAGCCTACCCCAGTGTGCCTGACCTAAGCCTAACACATGAAAGGGGAGTAAGTAAGTAGCTTTAAGTTAAGTTGGTTTTGCCAAGGTTTGCTTCAAGAATTCTCGTCTAAGGGTTTAGTCAACACCATACCTCTGAATAGAATGATGGAAGTCTGGTATTTCCTTCAGGGGGGCACTCGATATCCCAGTCACCCGCGAGGGCAGACCGGAAACGCTGGAGCTGGATTTCTCTGCAGGAGAAAGGCAGCGGCTCTTCTTCAGCGCGTCGGGAGGAGGAGGGGGGAAAGCGTCCGCGGCAGCTGGAATCTGCTAGGCTCTTCGCAGAGGGACGGCTGTTCAGCTCCTAAGCGTACTGCACCATCGTTCGCGCTTTAGCAGCGATAATGGTATCAGTAGCTTCACCACCAAGGGACAGCAGCAGCAGCGTACTGCCTGCAGCAGCTATGGGATGCACACAGGGTGCACAACAGCATACAACAGCACGACAGCTCTCATTGCTTAAGGCAACGTTGGTAATATTTATACCTGACAGGTGCCGGTTTTGACGCAAGTTTGCTGGACATAAGACGTCAATTAAAGATGTCACTAGGAAGTGATAGTTATCAGTTGCTCATTAGAGTTCCATTACTAATCCAAACACAGCAAGCGGGGATTTCCAGGTTTGCTGAGTTTTTATCTTGTTGAAGAACTCTGAGTGTTAATCTAGGAATATCAGATAGTGACTTCTGCTCTGTCATTGCACTAATTGGTTGCAAAGGAAGTGGCAGAGAACTATGCTGGAATGTGGCTCTGTTCGTGTGAGGCCAGAGATGACTTTTCTGAAAATCGCACTTGAACGGTTATGCCAATATAGGGAATAAATGGATTTATAGCCGAATAGGGGCATAAGGTCGCAGTATCGATTAGGAACCTAGATAAACACGCAACAGGTTTTGTGCGTTTTTGCGAGCCGCTCGTAGCGCAAGGCGCGAAGTTACCCTCGCGGTCGTTCAAGGGCGCAGCCATCTTGTTTGCCTGACGTATTTCCGTTTCCGGGCGCGAAGTGTAATCTCGCAAAGTCCGCGGCTTGCCAGTACAGTCTTGCGCGTGTTCGCAAGGAAAATCTCGCGCGAACTTACCCGCGCGGTCGTGAACGGGCGCGGCCATCTTGTTTCTCATTCATTGCTATGGTTCTGGGCATGGTCTGTGTATCCTCTGTCAATCTCTGCCATCCTTTGCTTGTTTGAAGTTTTTTTTGGATCTATTTTACTTATTATCTATCCCTCTATTTTTCTAGCCCTATATTTTTGTGTTTACTGCTACTTTTGGTTAATTTTAAACTACTTTTGTAAACTCTTTTCTTTTCTTCTCTTCCCTATTCTATTTTCTTTATTCCTTTCCGCCCAGACCATGGTGAAGGGAGCCGGGAAGCATCCCGAGAAGGGGAAGGGTCCCGCACCCCGTGTCCGGCTCCCGTACGGGCGTTTGAGGGGGTAGCCAGTGATGCCACGGGAGATCTTTACCCCGGAGGAGGTGGCCCAACTCGTTTTTTATGTTCAGCGCCGCCTCCCCAGGACCATCATGGGAGGCGGCAAGATCAGTGCCGGGTACGGGGCCCGGGAGCGCCGGAAGCGGTGGGAGAAGGTGTGCCAGGCCATTTACCACCACTCTCGGGTCTGGCGCACCTACAACCAGGCCACCCACCGCTGGACGGATGTCCTGACCCGTGAGCGAGATCTGCTCGACCTCCTTGGCCTTGAGATCCCCGGGCTTGGTGAGTAGTAGTAGCTATGTCTTTACTACTATGTTTTCTCCTGCTGTGTTATTATATTGCAAATTTTTATTTTTTACCAAGAGCAATAATGCTGCTCATTACATTGTAGGTAAATTTTATTTCAAAATCTTCTGTGCATTTCAGGTACACTGCTCTCCTTCTTCTCAGTAGTGTTGCTACTATGCTTATTTGTTTTAGATTTTGTATTCATTTCATTGGCCTGTGAAATTTTGTATGAGTGTAGTTGAAAGAACTGCGTAATGCTACACACTAAGGTTCAGATTTTTAATTACCGGCGCATCCCTGCAAAGTTGCAGGGATGCGCCAGTAATTGTGCGTCACGCCACCATCACCCATGGTGCGCCGTATTTACAATGCGGCGCGCCATGGGCCCAAAACGTCACCAAAGCGTTACGCATCTGTGCCGTAAAGGCGGCGCATTGCTGGAGTTGCGTCGCAACGATGGTGCAGCTCCATCAATGCTCTGGGGTGCCCTATCTCCCCAATGCTGCGTCAAGCCGTACGTCTGCTTCAAGCAGGCGCAGGGTTTGAGTCACGCATCATTTTCCTCAAAGTGACTGATTGAAATCTTGTAGATTTCCCTCAGCCACTTTTAGGATGCGTTCCTGCGCAGGAACGCCCTCCCTTGCGCCGGAACGCCCCCTATTGGCGCAGGGCTTTACAACGTGATGCATCTCCCATATGCGTCACGTTGTTAATATACGTCGCACCATTGCGCCTCTTTTGTGCTGTTGCTGCATCACAAACGTCACGCAACAATGGAGCAAAAGAGCCGCAAGGGCCTTCTAAATCAGCCCCTACAGACTCAAGTCCAGTCCTTCCTTTGTACACATGGCGATAAGAAGAAATAGTGGTGGTGGATTAATAGTTTGAGTATTTTAATGACTGGTGAATGTAGTAGGAAACTTTAGTGTTGTCGCTGATCTTCAATCACGATGGACTTTGGCTGTCACTTTGCGTGCTGCGGACTGCTGCCTCCAATCCTAGGCAAACCTTTTTAGTACTTTGTTTAGTGAGTTACATAGGGTAGTTTCCAATTCGACGGTCCGCAAATCAAGCAATACTAAAGTAATGACGTAGTCGACCACATGAGATTGGTCAATAATATATCCCGTGGAGTCGTTCCCTATTTGCTATTTCGCAAAAATATTTTGTTACTTTGTTAGTTCTTTTGAAATGTTTGATTTGGTTGAGAAATATCATCCATGTTTTCTGTTTTTCTTTCTTTCATGTTGTACATCAGCTTCCCCCAGGGGCAAGAGGAGGACACAGGAGGAGGAGGAGGGTGCTGTTGTCGATGCAGGCCAGGACCGGGCAGTCGAGGGCTCCTTTGCTGGCCCCAGTAAGTTTTAATTTTAATATAGAGTACTTATTTTTTCCTAGCGTTCCTCATTCGATTTTTTCTAAATCGTCTTTGATCTTCTTGTAGACAGGATCTAAATTCTTATCCTGCCTCGTCTTTGACTCCGTGTGGTATTACTAGATTATTCTTATTAGTCTGTCTGTGTAGCTAACTAAGATTGCACATTTGGCATTTCCATTGGACTCCCATTCTAGTCAGCAATAGCTCTATACACTGAGTGCATTCCTCTGGGATTGTCCATAATGTCTTTTCAAGTATTCTAAATGTTTATGCTTTGACCATTGCCAACAATAAAAAGGTGAATGACCACCACCAAGAAAGAATAAGATACTACTTTACTTTTGGTTTGGATAGGAGGACAATCCATTCTACTACTGTTGCAGGGACAAATCTGCACAAACAGAACTATGGACACTAAATAATGCATCGCTTAGCTTATCAATTATAATAGGTGCTGTAACTGTTAGACTTTCCACATACCTCAGTGATAACAGACTTTGTAGTTGAACCCCCAATTTCCTTACTGACTAGATAGTGTGGCAGAGTCATTTAGCTCCCAAAGTCACCGATGGCAGAGGCACGGACTCATGCTTGCAAAAATTCGAAAACCTTTAGCTCATCCACTCTAGTCTGGAGGACCAAAAACCACAGAGTCTATTTAAGTTTAAAAGCTTTATTAAAAGTAAACACATTTATTTAATTCAAGTTTGTCATAAAAGTGAACGTGTAACTGAAAATGGAAAAGTGCTTAGTGCTGACGATTAATTGGACACATTTCTTGTGGTCGAGCCGAGCTCTCACCTGGTTTGAACTTGATCCTGCTCGTGTTCTTAGAAGTCAAGGTTCTGTCTGTTAGGAGAAAAAGTGGTGCGTGTTAAAAAGTAAAAAGCAAACATTCATCAGTTGTGCCAAAAAGTGCAGCAAGACAACAGCCTTCCCTGGAAAAAGGGACATTTTTACTCTAGAGTACACAGTCATAAATTATTAAATTGTACACTTTTTTTCACATTTCTTTCTTCCTCCTAGACCAAATATTATATAGTAGTGAGTGGTGTATTCTAACATTATTAAATGTACTTTGTAGGTGGAACATCTGGAGACCGGGCCAGCGCGGAGGTGGTGGTGGCATTGGACGAGGAGGACAACTCTGGGGAGGAGGCGGTGCAAGTGCCGGACAAGGACATGCCTGTGAGGGTTCACACGGTGGTGGCGGGCAGAGGTAAGCTATACATTCCTTAGTCATTGAGATTGAAGACTGCAGAGTGTGCTTTCCGCACGGGTGTATTAGAAAAAAAGCAGGTAGTAGCCTCCTCTAAATGTACTTCGACTTAGCTGTGAAGTTTTTTGGCGAGAAGAATCCCAATCAGATCTGAGATGAACTTGATGGATGGGATGAACGAAAAGCGAAAGAAGGGTGTAAGTAAGTGTGGAAGCACGAGAAATGTAATGTTGACTGGCAAAGAAGAATGATATGTGTTGGCTTGATCCCCGAGGTGGCTGGGAAGGTAAGAAAATGGTATGGTGCATGGCTGGGTGAATGATGAAGCAAGGATGGGTGGAAGGAGAACAGCCTGGGTGGGTGAGACAGAAACTGAATGTGTGCAATATACTTTGAATGGATGGATGCCTGGATCATCCATGGTACTATCTGACTCTTAGATAGCATATGTGTATCTAGAGAGAGTAGACGGTCACTGGATGAACTAAGTGTTACTTTGAAGAGCATGTAACACCGCACCCGCACGTCCGTTCCAGTGTAGGAAAGGCAAGGAAAAGAAGTTGTAACGTTGTCCAAAGACTACCATGAATAGTAGCAGTAGTTTGTATTGCAACTGCAAGCACAGCATATATCCGGTTATTACGGTGGACACTCCCTACCTCCCTTAATAACTTTAGTTTAGTAGTAGTACGTCATTCATGTGTGGGGGTATCACTGTTCACTCAATAATAAGCAAAGCACCTAAAGTCATCCCATATGTCATCAAATACATCCCATGTGAAGTGATAGATAATCAGATAATTTAGCTTCTTCATTTTCCTTTTCTAATACTCATTTGCACTGTAGGGTGAAAGCTAAATTAATTAAGCAGTAGCCCTTTTAACAGAGTATTCTCAGTGCCACCTGTAATAGAAAAGTAAGAGCTTCACCACCTGCATGTACTGGACCGGTACAGTAACGCAAGTCTGTCTCACTCACCATGGTGTGCGTCTGTTTTTCTCGGGTGCAAGTTCACTGCGCTGGCATTATGCCGGCTTGCATAAGATAACGTACCAATTTTCCTAAACAAGAGAGAAGAAGAAGAATAAGAGTGGTGTACTGTCATAGTCGACTGTAATAGAAGTCCATAGTGCTCGTAGAATTTGTTCCTTAAACTCCCACTAATGTTAAAGCAAGGATGAAGAAGTCGGAGGTTACATAGATACTGTCCTCAATAGTTATGTACTGTGCTTTCAATTTGCTACTTGTACTGTGACAACTTTCTGCTCAATCATTTTGTGTTAATCTTAAGGAGCATTGGTTACAGACTATGTCTTTCTTTTTTCATGTAGTTGCTCCTTCCAAATCCAAGACACCATCAAGGAGGAAGGAGCTGGCTCGAATGGCCCGGCAACGGAGGCTGGATGCCACTGTCGCTGAATATCGGTGGCTGGTGGCCCTGGAGGAGGAGGAGACGCAGTCTGGTACAACAACAACGTCCACTGGGACAGCTGCATCCTCCTCCGTGCGGGCTGCCAGCCAGCGCAGTGCTCCAGCGGTACGGAGCCGGGCTACCAAAGCCAAACGCCACCGCCCAGCAGCAAAGAAAGCAGCTGCCCCTCACAGGATTTGCAAGGCACACCGGCGCCGCTTATCCCTCAGACTGTCCTACCTGGAGCAGGAGGTCCATAACTATAAGAACGTGGTGGAGGGCCTCCGCTTCGAACTTGCCACCCTCCGCAAGGAGCATGATGCCCTGGCTGCTAATTCCAACAGCACCCTGGCATAGTGTCCCTTGCCCCTTTTTTAGAGACTTTTGGGGGGTGGGAATTGGGAGTTGGGATTTTTGGGGACTTTTGAAGGACAATCGTTGGGGTTAGGGAGGGTCTTGCGGGAGATTCTTTTGTTAGGGCTATAAAAATATACTTTTTTAAACTTTATCTGACCATACCTGTTTTTTGCTGCTTTTGAGTCTGGTGGGTGGGGGTTTAACATAACAGTAAGTTTGTTTTCCTGAATAGTCCTAGGACTTTAGTAGTACTACCGTCAATCAAATCTCTCGTCTCTCCTAATACTCCATTATACTACCTCCAACCAAACGCCTATCTTACCTGTAATTTCTGTTTGCAAGTAGGGCTAGGCCCAGGGCTGGCTCCACGGGAAACAGCAAATAAGGTTGGCAATCCTGGGCGGATAAAATTTCCTCATAGCGGTGGTACTAGTGGTGTGACACAGTGGCAGTTGCTTGCCTATGAAAAAAAAGAAAATGAAATCTGGTTTGTCCTCCTGAGCAATACAACGGTAGAATAGAGAATATAGCAGGTGACAGAAGTACACTAGAACAGTGCCACATTGTAGCCTAACAAATGTTAAAGTATAACTAATTCGGTTGAAGTTCTTTGACATTAGCCATGGGTCTTTGTCAAGCAGAGTAAGAATATATCCTCGGATTTCTTCACCAGCCTGTTGCTATCACCTTATCCTCCCCAGCAAGTGTGTGGATTTATTGCTGTAATTTAGTCACACATCAATCAAAACCACACAGCCCGGGGGAAGAGGGTTAGGGTTTGAAAAATGGATGGGTACGGGGGTTTTTGGGAAAGGTTTTGGGAGACAAGAAAAAATAGCACAGCATGGACAAACAATTGTGAACATAAACAAATCTTTGGGTACAAACCTATCCATCAATCTTTGAAAGTGCATGCACTACTGCATGCATGTCAGTGAAAAGTAAGTAGTACTTTCGACAACTGTGGAAGAAACAATGCGACAGTACAGGGCGTGGGTGGAAATATTGATAACTATATTCAACATAAGGTCTCTGTAGCCAGATACCTGAGAGCCTTGCTGGTCACTATAAATCCATTCACAACAACACTCAATGGGGTTGGGCTGGAAGGTATAGTAGATAGAAAAGGAGAAATTGCTTTTTTTCTAGGTGTCCCCTCACTCACCAGGGTTGCCCCTTGGTGACATGCTTCATCATTGGGGCCATCCCAGTCCTCTACGGGCTGGGGCGTGCTGCGACTTGCGAATTACGTAGGAGCACTTACAAATGACTATGTGTGGTGCAGATGTGATAGTGGAGTGGACTAAGTGATGTGTTAAGGGATCAATTTAGAAGCAGAGAGAGATCCAAGAAATGCAGTCACAGTCAGAGAAAAAGGCAAGGGATACTGTATCTATGTTGTTGTAGTTGTCCTGTTGGAAGTGGTAAGTAAGTTGCCTGCAGAAAAAAAATCCTTTTATTAGCGGCACTCCTCCATTGCAGCCGACGCTTCGTCCATCGATGTTGGTCACCAGAAGACACCCTGTAAAAAAAAGCACAGCATAGACAAACAATTGAACATAAACAATTCTTTGGGTACAAACCTATCCATCAATCTTTGAAAGTGCATGCACTACTGCATGCATGTCAGTGAAAAGTAAGTAGTACTTTCGACAACTGTGGAAGAAAGAATCCGACAATACAGGGCGTGTGTGGAATTATTGATAACTATATTCAACATAAGGTCTCTGTAGCCAGATACCTGAGAGCCTTGCTGGTCACTATAAATCCATTCACAACAACACTCAATGGGGTTGGTCAGGAAGGTATAGTAGATAGAAAAGGAGAAATTGCTTTTTTTCTAGGTGTCCCCTCACTCACCAGGGTTGCCCCTTGGTGACATGCTTCATCATTGGGGCCATCCCAGTCCCGTACGGGCTGGGGCGTGCTGCGACTTGCGAATTACGTAGGAGCACTTACAAATGACTATGTGTGGTGCAGATGTGATAGTGGAGTGGACTAAGTGATGTGTTAAGGGATCAATTCAGAAGCAGAGAGAGATCCAAGAAATGCAGTCACAGTCAGAGAAAAAGGCAAGGGATACTGTATCTATGTTGTTGTAGTTGTCCTGTTGGAAGTGGTAAGTAAGTTGCCTGCAGAAAAAAATCCTCTTATTAGCGGCACTCCTCCATTGCAGCCGACGCTTCGTCCATCGATGTTGGTCACCAGAAGACACCCTGTCCACTGCCTGCCTGATGCTGAATTGTGGCTCGCTAATGTGAAGCCTGACTCCATCCTTTTTTCCCCATTGCAGAGACTGAAACCCGGCCTGTAATTATTCAACGAAAAACAGGAAGTGATATAATATTACAACACCACTGATAAATAAATATAAGGTATGTAGGCTGTGGAGTGCAAAAAGTCACAATTTGATTTTCCTAGTAGACAGTACAATATTTTTGAAAGTGCGTACTCTGTCTGAGTCACCTTTTGAAGGATAAATAAGTAGGGGCAAATTAATGTAGCGGATCTTTCCCCTCAAGCTAGGTGTACTGTAAACTGTGTTTTAGAACAAAATTAGATCTTCCTAGCAGTGCTCCCACCCAGACCCTTACTAAAGCCAGTCGCAAAAATGTAGAAGACTCCCAATCAAATCTCAAAAAACGAGGCCTAGAAGAAAACTGGTGACAAAACTTACTTTGAAAGTAAAAGTAGGCCGAAGTACCCCCTTCCTAATTACCCCTTACCCACCGTGGATTGCATTCAAACCACTTGCAAGCAACCAAGCAAAAGTATCCATAGCCAGCATCGCTCCAAGACTCGAAATCCCCCCCACTCAAACACATGCAATAGAAATACTGCTAACCCTAACGAACCCTAAGTTAAGAATAGCGGCAAAGGCTTTCTTTAACTATGCCAAATCCCCCCTTTCCCACCATGGATTTTCTTCAAATGACTTGCAACCAAAATTACACATTCTCACGAGTGCTCTAAGACCCCAGAAATCAGTAGCAAAAATGTAGAACACCCCGAAACACATGCAATCCTGCTGCTAGGGCTAACCCTAACGAACCCTAAGTTACAAAAAGTGCCAAAAGGCTTTCCCGCGAGGATTTTGTCCCAACCACTTCTACCCGGTATTAGACCTTCCCACGAATGCCCCAAGACCCGCCAACCCACCCGCCAAGAAGCATAACACCCCCTAACAGGCCAAAAGCAAAATCTCATACTTGCAATATTTCTCGGCCTTCGGTCCAAACGCGCTGCGTAGCTAGGCCATAAGTCGGGGTTGCCACCACGGATTTCCTGAAAAGCAAATGCAATCAAGATTAGAGTGTCCCAGCAGTGCTCCCAGACCACGAAACTCACCCACAAATAGACGGAACCCCCCCTAAGAGCACCTCAAAGGCAAGCAAGTCATCAAAAACACAAAATAATTTCCGCCAGGGATTTGGTCCAAACCACTTTTATCTGGTATTAGAGCTTCCCAGCAATGGCCCCAGAGCCGTCAACCCAGGAGAAAACGAGTAGAAGACCCCCAAACAGCCAAAGAGCAAAAGTACAAAAATGGGGACTTTGTCAGTTTTTCACAAATTTCCCAAATCACTCCGCGCGCGCTCTGAAGCTAGGCCCTAACTCCCCTCTGCCACCATGGATTTGCTTCAAACCTCTTGCAAAGTAAAGTATATATAGCCAGCAGTGCGCCCAGACCCCGAAACCCACCCACAAACACCAGGAAGCCCCCCAAACAGGCCCCCGAAAACGCTACATTGAGCAAAATGTCAGAAATAGCCAAAAAAAAAATCGGCCTGGATTTTGTCCCAACCACTTCTACCCGGTATTAGACCTTCCCAGGAATGGCCCCAGAGCCGTCAACCCAGGAGAAAACTAGTAAAAGACCCCCAAACAGCCAAAAAGCAAAAGTACAAAAATGGGGTCATTTTCTTTCCAATTTCCCAAAACACTCCGCGCGCGCTCTGCAGCTAGGCGCTAACTCCCCTCTGCCACCATGGATTTGCTTCAAACCTCTTGCAAAGTAAAGTATCCATAGCCAGCAGTGCTCCCAGACCCCGAAACCCACCCACAAACACCAGGAAGCCCCACAAACAGGCCCCCGAAAACGCTACATTGAGCAAAATGTCAGGAATAGCCAAAAAAAATCGGCCTGGATTTTGTCCCAACCACTTCTACCCGGTATTAGACCTTCCCAGGAATGCCCCAAGACCCGCCAACCCACCCGCCAAGAAGTATAACACCCCCAAACAGGCCAAAAGCAAAATCTCATACTTGCAATATTTCTCGGCCTTCGGTCCAAACGCGCTGCGTAGCTAGGCCATAAGTCGGGGTTGCCACGACGGATTTCCTGAAAAGCAAATGCAATCAATATTAGAGTGTCCCAGCAGTGCTCCCAGACCACGAAACTCACCCACAAACAGACGGAACCCCCCCTAAGAGCACCTCAAAGGCAAGCAAGTCATCAAAAACACAAAAAAAATTCCGCCTGGGATTTGGTCCAAACCACTTTTATCCGGTATTAGAGCTTCCCAGCAATGGCCCCAGTGCTGTCAACCCAGGAGAAAACGAGTAGAAGACCCCCAAACAGCCAAAGAGCAAAAGTACAAAAATGGGGACTTTGTCAGTTTTTCACAAATTTCCCAAATCACTCCGCTCGCGCTCTGCAGCTAGGCCCTAACTCCCCTCTGCCACCATGGATTTGCTTCAAACCTCTTGCAAAGTAAAGTATATATAGCCAGCAGTGCGCCCAGACCCCGAAACCCACCCACAAACACCAGGAAGCCCCCCAAACAGGCCCCCGAAAACGCTACATTGAGCAAAATGTCAGAAATAGCCCAAAAAAAATTGGCCTGGATTTTGTCCCAACCACTTCTACCCGGTATTAGACCTTCCCAGGAATGCCCCAAGACCCGCCAACCCACCTGCCAAGAAGCATAACACCCCCAAACAGGCCAAAAGCAAAATCTCATACTTGCAATATTTCTCGGCCTTCGGTCCAAACGCGCTGCGTGGCTAGGCCATAAGTCGGGGTTGCCACCACGGATTTCCTGAAAAGCAAATGCAATCAAGATTAGAGTGTCCCAGCAGTGCTCCCAGACCACGAAACTCACCCACAAACAGACGGAACCCCCCCTAAGAGCACCTAAAAGGCAAGCAAGTCATCAAAAACACAAAAAAATTCCGCCTGGGATTTGGTCCAAACCACTTTTATCCGGTATTAGAGCTTCCCAACAATGGTCCCAGAGCCGTCAACTCACCTGCAAAGAGGTACAACAACACCCCCACAAGTGCTGAGTCTTTCTTCATTGGGCGTAAACCAGCCCTCTGGTTTGATGGAAATAGGAGTCTGGAGGAGGAGGATAGAGGAGCATGTTCTTCTGAACTTGTGAACCTGAGGAATGCAGACTGCGGCAACTTCAAATCAATTAGCAAACCAGTGAAGACAGTTCTGCTGATGGGCTTGATTTTGTGATTATCTGATTAAAGTTTGAAATATATTAACTGTGCACAACAAAGAAAGACAGACACACAGGAATAAAAGTGAATAAGGACGAAAAAGAAAGTTATTGATTCGTTGTCTCATTTTCAGGGCTCGGTCTCACGGTCCAGGAATAAGAATAAGGCTTCGTCATCATACTCTGCGAATTCAGGCAGGGTGAGCTCAGTGTCACCTGACAGAGTAGAAATTCCCTCATCTATGTTGCTGGCCACCTCCTCTTCATCCGGCACGCTTTCTCGTACTCTGAAATCTGGTGGTATGAGGTGCTGATTCATCTTGATCATTGTTAACCTCTCCACATTTTTGGGCGAGAGGCAGCTCCGTTTGGGAGTTACAATGCCACCAGCAGCACTGAAAACCCGTTCAGAAGACACGCTTGCGAGTGGGCAAGACAAGTAGTTTAAAGCCAGGTTGGTGAGCTGTGGCCACAATTCTTTTTTCCCATGCCAATACGCCAATGGGTCAGAATTAACATAGACCTCTGTTGAGTCATTCAGATAGTCCTTCACCATCGACTCAAGGTCCTCATCCAAGGTTCCTCCACTTTGCTTAGCTCTTGCTGTGCCTCTGACCTTTTGAGAACCAAACCCACGCAGAGCTAGCCAATCCTCTTCAGCCTCCAATGTTTCTGTTGTGTCTCGTGCAGATGATCCGGTTGCCGGTGTCTTTAACGGCTGAGAGGTCACTTTTGCCACAGCCACAGGTGCAGAAGTGGATTGTTTTGACTGGGGATGGCCTGCTGATGTACTGCCATTTCCTTCAATTTTCAGCCGTTCTCTTTCAAACCTCTTGGCTGACAAGGCTAGCCAATGTTTGTACTTTGGAACATGTTCATCATCAAAAGGAAAGAATGCTTGGCCTGCCAGCGCCTTTTTGTAGCATGGATCCAGAATAGTAGCACAAATGTAATGCTCTTCTGAGTGGATCTTTTTAAGACGTTCATCACCTTGTAGGAGCTCTAATAATTTCTCAGCCAGAAGCAAAGAGTCTTGTTTTTTTTAATCTTTTTCAAACACAGAACACACCTCCTTCAGTTGGTCCTCCAGCATGTACAACAATGGGATAGCTTTTCCCAAATTAGAGTCCTCCTTGCTGACTGCACGCGTGAAGAACTCAAAAGGACGAAGCATGCGTGTCAGGCTTTGAACTATGTTCCATTGCGCCGCACCCATCCTCAGCTCCTCTGTACCCTCTGTAAGGAAATATTGATCGAGTTCCTTATACTGCTCATACAGACGCTCAAGCATATAGAAGGTTGAGTTCCAACGTGTTACCACCTCCTGGATGAGTGCTTTCACTGGCATTTGACGTTGATATAGCAGGCTCCTCAGCTGCTTCCGGGCCTTAAAAGAATGGCTGAAATGCTTGCACATTTTTCGGCAGGTGTCCAATACACTGTACGCTGCACTGCCTTTATTACCCAAGAATTTTTGGACAACCAGGTTTATACAGTGCGCCAAACACGGCACTCTGAAATAGTCACCGTCCCTCATGGCCTTAACTATATTGGAGCCATTGTCCGTGGAAACATAACCAACCTGGCGTTTTAGTGGGGACAGCCAGTTAAGGACCTTTGTGTTAAAGACATCCAAAATGTTTTCTGCTGTGTGACGTTTCTCCAAGCCTCCTCGTCGACATCATCATCACGCTCAGCAGCTTCTCGGGATAGGGTCAAAATGTCTCTTTGCTGCATGCCCGGTGGGGCTGCAGTGACCTTTGTGATGACTGGCTCGTCGTCATCGTGAGAGGCTTCATCACCAGCAGTATCTGTCACTTCTTGTTGAGCCTCATCACACTCCATAAGTATGAGTTTTTCGACGACCTTCCTTTTACGCTTAGGTACCTTTGTCAGATCATGGTGTGCCTCACTCTCAGACCGCAGTGGTGGTTTCCATGCTGGATCCGTATCATCAGAAGGAGGTGGGCTTGAAGAAGATGTAGACACCCCCCTTGATCTTTTCCTTGCTAGGGATGTGGAAGACAATGAATGATCATCAGGAGGAGTGGCTTCCAATGATACCTCGGCTTCATTGTCGATTTCCTGATGTGCCCCTACTTCGGGAGGAACAACTATTGTGGGCACTTGTGACCCTCCACGCACCTCTGCTTGCGCATCTCCTTTTGCTGCCTCTCCTTCCACATGTACTTGGGCGTGTACTTGCACATGGTGTTGTTGTTGCGGCTGTGGTTGTTCAACACTTGTCAGATGAGTTACAACAACCTGTGTTGATTCAGGGACATTGCTGCTACTTTCTTGCGATGAGCCAACATCACTGGTCGATGGTGATTGGAGAAGTGCACTGACTGCCTCTGAAGCACTCAAGGGCTTTGACTTAAGTTGGCGTGGTGGTGGAGGCACTCAACCCAATGGAGCAGGGGTGCTGCTCCCAGCTTGGTCCCCAGCAGATCCTGCTGCTGCTGCAGGGGTACTTTTTTTTTCTCCCCAAAAACGTGGCGGTTGGCACACCAGCCTCCTTGGTAACTTGCTTCATCTGCTCCTTACTAGCAACTTTCTTGCTAGAGGAGCTCCGGAGAATTTTTTTTGGGGCCATTTTCTTCAGAGCAGGTCAGACAGCAGGCCGCAGTTGCACGAATTGTAGAGTTGTCTGAGGCCAGACGTGACGTCGCGTGACGTTATGCTGCACACACACACCGCTGCAGGACTTCTTCCTGGCACTGGTGGTTCTCTTGAGTCTTGTGCACCTAAAAACAATGGAAGACAGAGAAACATCAGTTCAGTTATACACCACAAAAAAAATCAGAAAAAAACAGAAAAATCAGCACAATCCCATTCCATCCATGCCCTCCATGATGTTTAAGTTCAAGACAGCCCACAGAAAGACTAGGCCCATGCTAGACTCAAATACCCCTGGTGAAAAGGCCACAAGTACAGCCCCAAAAAAACGAAAATCACTGAAAAATCAGCACAATCCCAATCCATCCATGCCCTCCATGATGTTTAAGTTCAAGACAGCCCACAGAAAGACTAGGCCCATGCTAGACTCAAATACCCCTGGTGAAAAGGCCACAAGTACAGCCCCAAAAAACGAAAATCACTGAAAAATCAGCACAATCCCAATCCATCCATGCCCTCCATGATGTTTAAGTTCAAGACAGCCCACATAAAGACTAGGCCCATGCTAGACTCAAATACCCCTGGTGAAAAGGCCACAAGTACAGCCCCAAAAAACGAAAATCACTGAAAAATCAGCACAATCCCAATCCATCCATGCCCTCCATGATGTTTAAGTTCAAGACAGCCCACAGAAAGACTAGGCCCATGCTAGACTCAAATACCCCTGGTGAAAAGGCCACAAGCACAGCCCCAAAAAACGAAAATCACTGAAAAATCAGCACAATCCCAATCCATCCATGCCCTCCATGATGTTTAAGTTCAAGACAGCCCACAGAAAGACTAGGCCCATGCTAGACTCAAATACCCCTGGTGAAAAGGCCACAAGTACAGCCCCAAAAAACGAAAATCACTGAAAAATCAGCACAATCCCAATCCATCCATGCCCTCCATGATGTTTAAGTTCAAGACAGCCCACAGAAAGACTAGGCCCATGCTAGACTCAAATACCCCTGGTGAAAAGGCCACAAGTACAGCCCCAAAAAACAAAAATCACTGAAAAATCAGCCCAATCTCAATCCATCCATGCCCTCCATGATGTTTAAGTTCAAGACAGTCCACAGAAAGACTAGGCCCATGCTAGACTCAAATACCCCTGGTGAAAAGGCCACAAGTACAGCCCCAAAAAACGAAAATCACTGAAAAATCAGCACAATCCCAATCCATCCATGCCCTCCATGATGTTTAAATTCAAGACAACCCACAGAAAGACTAGGCCCATGCAAGACTCACTACCCCTGGGCATAAAGGTTGAAAAGTAGGCAAAATGGTTGCAGGCCTAACAACAAAGCCTGCATTCAAAATGGCCACTTGCCTCTCCCAGCACATGGCCAGTGCCTGTAGCAGCACTCAAAATGGCCACCAGCCACATGGCCTGTCCCTCCCCATGAACACCCCCAAAAATCGAAAAACACTGCAAAATCAGCACAATCCCAATCCATCCATGCCCTCCATGATGTTTAAGTTCAAGAGAGCCCACAGAAAGACTAGGCCCATGCTAGACTCAAATACCCCTGGTGAAAAGGCCACAAGTACAGCCCCAAAAAACGAAAATCACTGAAAAATCAGCACAATCCTAATCCATCCATGCCCTCCATGATGTTTAAATTCAAGACAACCCACAGAAAGACTAGGCCCATGCAAGACTCACTACCCCTGTGAAGGACTGGGTTCTTTAAGACCCAGCGGTGCCAGGGCACAACACCTGAAACCTTCGTGGGTAACCTGCTCCGGCGTACGAATGACAGAGACACGGGACACTTCCTTCGGCGTCAAAGATTCAAGGTTTATTTACTGCAGGGAACACAGAAGTCACGACAAGTACAACACGTGCAACTTGGGGAGACTGCTTCAAATTGGTTCTGTGGATCGCTCCTTTTATACAGATTTTACCCATAGGACAACATGGTACACAAAGGTTTACAACCCGGTTCCCACCATTATCCCCCAGAGGGGTCGCTTTGGTCACTTTGATACACATAAGGTCCGGAACATAAGTGCGGAAACATTTGGCGGTTCCCAACTGTAAAAACCCATCTTCCCAACATTAGTGCATTCCAATCGGCAGTAAAACAGATCGAAATAGGAACAAAGACAGGTGCAGAGGAAGACGGAGACAGTGGGGAGATCGGAAAGGGTGTAAAAGGGGAGGTATCGGGAAACACGAGATACAGGCATCAAAGGGACGTGCCTAATGAGATGCACGGCTGAGACAATAAACCGGCACGGCAAGATGAGCCTCGAGCGGGGCCATCTGCCTTACAGTATCATCCCCCTCGTCATAAAGACACTTACAAAGAACATGTGTCTTCCGCAAATATCTTGGGAGTCCCAGGGTCGCGAAGCGGACATCGTCCGTTCGCTGGCTACTTGAGGGCAAGAGACAAAATGGATGCCGTATCTAAGATGGAACCCGTGGGTACAGACGAAAAACCCACATAACAAACGAACGGTTTAAGTTAGCACAGCGAAACTGCGCACACTTACTAAACTCGTCATTTGCGGTTCATAGATACCAGACTCGACCATATTCGTGCGAGTCGAAAACACCACTTACAATTGTCACGGAACCTCAGACGCTCCTTTTGCCCTCATGTAGGCAAGCACTAGTCGGAATCATATTCGATATTCATCAGACCATCGAGATGTTGCTGTAGCATAGCTCTGTCCAACCGAGTCCCCTTGGTAACAGGTGGCTGTCTCATACACGTTGTAGCACAGAGGCCACATAAGGCAGGACCGCACTGCACACAAAGGCAACACGTGAACAGGAACACCACAACGACTCCGATGATCATCAGAATCTTCCAACCCCAAGTCGACATCAGGCCCCAAAACCATCCAAGTAGCGTCCAATCCCCTACATCCACGTGTATGGATTCGGAGATCTTATGCAACTTCGAGATGGCTTGATAGACAGTCGGAGCGTTATCAGGAATGAAAATACAGCAGCTCGAATGGATCACCTTACATACCCCACCTCGATCTGCTAAGATCACGTCTAAAACCATACGGTTTTGTAACGTCATAAGCCTATCCGCCTGAAGTTCAGTGGTGATATTACCAAGGGCACTGGCAGTAATATTAGCGGTCGATTCTACCACTCGAGTCAACTGTCTCAGGTTCCTACTATTAACCATAGGTCCCCAAAACGGGAGGAAACCCTTGAAAAAGTCTCCTGCCTCTTGATCGGCAGTATCCTCTTCGCTAATTACGCCTCTCACAACTCTAGTCTTGTGATAATCTGCATCTACAGTGAAAGTCGGAGGCAACAAATTTGCGATGAAGCATGAGCCCATGAAGTCAGAGGGCAACCATGCATATGCACGATCATGACAAATAAAGTATGTACCCTTGGCGGCCAGGAACACAGGGGACGAGACCATCGGCAGAATGTAATTTTCAGTGCAAGCACTCTCTCCAAGTCGGGCTTTCGATCTTCGGCCACGACCTATGAGACAAAAATTACCAATGTGGGGTACGACCCATATCGGAGGCGAGCTTTTAAGCTGCTTTTCACTAGTGAACACACTATATTCGCCTCTACTTAGGACCCTATAGGCTTGTACCTCTTCTTCGGGAATAAGCGAGGGATCATAGATATCGCTATCTAAATCCTCTATTGCTATAGACAAAGGTTTTTGATACGAGGTAGGACCAGAGTAGGGGGAACGTGGTTCTCGAATGGGGTGGAAACCCAGTGCGCTTCGAAACATTGTCTGAAATGCTCGAGCAGACCCTTGGGAACTATACGGTAACACCAGATATGGAATTCCCTTATCCGTAGTATGTGGCATCAACCCACACACCCAACAATTAGTAGTGTTAACCACTAACTGATGCTGATGGAGAAGCTGAATAAAGGAATTGTTGCGGAATTCTGCACGTCTAGCCTGCTCGTGTTCAGGTAAGATATGAAAAGAGTGAGGAGAAGCAGTGGAGGTAAGTTTAGGGTCAGGGGTAGGAGTAGGTGTAGCAGAAGGTAAGAAGTAAGACATCGTGTAATACACTCCACCCGCCAATAATGCAGAAACAGTCAAAAACAATACGAATATTTGGAATATAAAACATTTGGTACGACTGAGTTGCTGCAGCTTGAATCTATGAGCCTGAGCTCCTTCCAAATCCTTCAGCTTCGAGAATGCCATTCCCTATGACCGTCCGCAACGTTTCTTGACGCACTTCGTTCTGTGTAGCAATAGTCAATCCCTAGGAGTTCCCAGGAACCGACGGTCTTTAACCTAGCGTCAAGACCTACTAACCAGAAGGAAGTACGCGCGCGGCCCTACGGCCTTTACTTCACAAGTGTATATGCAAAAACAATGTCTCTCAGCTGTGGAAGCAAAAAGTGTAAGGAACGAAGCTCAATGAATATGTACAAAATAATTACAATGGTACAAATGTTCAAACTGATCGTGGAAAACGGGATAATGCAATTATCAAAGGACAGAACAGGATCTTTTATTAGTCTTTAGTGCTGGATCGCAAAAAGTATCGGGTTTTCCCAGGACGTGTCTGTTCGTCAAACAAAGGATCCGTTGAAGGGACAGCGTCCTGTTGATCAGCTGAATGTTTCGGTCTTGAGTCTTTTGCTGACAAATGTTCAACAGTGTCTCTCTGCTGCACTGAGGATTCTCCGACAGGTTGTGCGTCGCTGAAAGGTACAAACGCCGGCAATCCTTCGGTTTCAGTTGATGCAATGCCTTTCCTCACCCACGAGTCTGCTGGCAACGGGATAGGGACTTTCTTTGTATGGGTGGCGTGCACCCAATTCTTCCGCCCCTCAAGACGAACTGCAGTTCTCGTGGCAAGGAGGACCTGGTAGGGTCCAGTAAACCTCGGGTCCAAGTTGTTCTTGCGCGAAAAGTTCCGCGTCACCACCCAATCTCCGGGCTGGAGCTGGTGGCCTGGACCCTCCGTCTGCGTCGGCAATGCTTCGTGAACCTGTTGGTGAATTAACCTCAGTTTAGCAGTCAAGTCATGAAGATAATCGATCAACATTGGATACTCAAGATCACGAAAAATACCTGGCCTAGGGACCCCCCAAACATTCGCAGGACGACCGAACACTATTTCATAGGGACTAAGCCCTACTCGGGAGTGTACAGTCGCCCTAGTTGACAGTAATGCTAAGGGTAAAGCGTCAGGCCACGAAAGACCAGTCGTAGCCTGAATCTTTGCTAGTTTTAGTTTAAGGGTGCCGTTATACCCTTCAACCAAACCAGCTGACTGGGGATGGTTGGCACTATGGAATTTCTGATTAATTCCAAGGCCCTTGCATACACTCTTCATCACACTCCCCACAAACTCACTTCCGTTATCTGACCACACGATTCTAGGCATTCCGTACCGAGGAAAGTATTCCTTCAGTAGGATTTTCGCAGTAGACAAAGCAGTATTGTCTTTGAGAGGATAGGCCTCGATCCATCGGGAGAATGCGCAAACCACAACTAAAACGTATTTCAGGTTATTGCATCGCTCCATATGGATGAAGTCCAATTGAATCACCTCAAAGGGACATGAAGGGGGAGCAAAACTGCCAGGAGGAGTTGGGGTTCCCTTGCCAGGATTGTACATCATACACACCATACAGTTCTTAACCAAGCGTTCAGCACATTTCGTGATACCATCATTCTTCCACACAGGGGACAGCAACTTACAAATACCTTTCGCGCTAATATGTGCTAACCCATGCGCCATTGTCACAACGGCCAGCACATACGCATCCGGTAACATCCATCTTTTTTGATCCGACAAATCAATCCAACAACCATTCGCATCCAACTTTCCCGTACTTTCTTTCCACTTCGTCTTTTCAGTCTCGGTGGCCTCATTCTGAATTGCCTTCACACTCTCAATAGTGTCTTCACACATGCTCGACTCTGTAGGCCACCTAACCAAACTCGTCACATACATTCGAGTGCTAAGGTTCCGGGCAGTCTCCTTAGCAGTCTCATCTGCAAACGCATTACCTCGACCAACATCATCCGTCACCTTACGATGCGCACTACATTTGACAATCGCAACTTGCTTAGGCAACGTTAGTGCATCCAAAAGATCATTCACAAGCTGGCCATGCTGAATCTTCGTACCATGCGATGTTAGAAAACCTCTCTCTCTCCACAAACGTCCAAAACTATGTGCGACGCCAAATGCATATTGGCTGTCGGTAAAAACACATTCACACGTTTCCCTTTCGCTAACACACACGCTCTAGTAAGAGCAATCAGCTCTGCAGCTTGGGCAGAATTCTGATTTAATCTTGCAGTCTCAACAACAGTATTCAACGTTACAACAGCATAAGCAGTAGTCACATCACCATTCGGTAACTTGAAACATGAACCATCCACATACAGTGTACCATCTGGTTCTTCCAATGGGGTGTTTTTAAGGTCCACTCGACCTTTTGTCTCCTCCTCTGTCCTCAAATAACAATCGTGTTCTGTTATTTCATCTGACTCTGAGCTAATTGGTAACAAAGTTGCCGGGTTCTGAACATTACAACGTTTTATTTGAATGTGGCTTGCCAACAGCGTCAACTCGTAACCAGACAACCTCGCACTCGTCAAGTGCTGAGTTTTCGTACGATTCAAAAGAGTATCGACTGCATGCGGAACCATCACCGTAAGCATATTATCCATGACCAATCCTGCTGATTGTCGGATGGAGACCGCGGCTGCCGCTGTTGCTCGTAAACAACTCGGCAATGCTCTAGCTACCGGGTCCAAGGTCGAGGAAAAATATGCACATGGACGTTGCTTACCACCAAAAGGTTGCGTTAAGACGCTCAAAGCACAACCTTCTCTCTCGTGAACATATAATGTAAACGGCTTGCTATAGTCAGGAGTACCTAACACAGGAGCCGAACACAATGAATCACGTAATTCAGAAAAACTTTTCTGACATTCTTCCGTCCATGGTAAAGGAGTCGAAACATCCTTGCACGTAAGAGCCACTAATGGTTTCGCTAGCAATGAAAAATTAGGAATCCATTGCCTGCAATACGACGTGATACCTAAAAAGGCACGCACATCTCGTTGGGTTGTTGGCACAGCCATTCGCGCAATCGCCGCAATTCTCTCTGGGGTCAACCGCCTTCCCTCCTTTGACAATAAGTGACCTAGATAGGTTACTTCTTGACAACAATATTGGAGTTTAGAAGGTGACACCTTGTGATTTAACTCGCAGAGATGTTGCAGCAACGATACCGTAGCAATTTTGCAAATGTCCTGAGTATCTGCAGCTACCAATAGGTCATTGACGTATTGGATTAAGGCCGCACCAGCCGGCAACCTAAACGCATCCAGTTGACCCTTCAAGGCTTGACTGTAAATCGATGGACTTTCACAGTAGCCCTGAGGAGCGCGTTTAAACCGGAAGCTGCGTCCACCAAGAGAGAAACCGAAAAGGTCTCTGCTCTCCTCTGCAATCGGGATGCTGAAGAACGCATTCTTCAAGTCAATCACCGAAAACCACGATGCAGAAGCTGGAATCAGAGTCAGTAATGCCGTGATGTCAGGCACAACGGGGAACTGAGGAATCACAATTTTATTCACTTCCCGTAAATCGATAACAAAACGATAAACAGGTGGTTTCGAAGGATCAGTACATTTTAGAATGGGCAGTACAGGGCTGTTGCACACGTTTCCCCGTGTTTCCTCAATAACATCTTTCTTGATCAAATCATAGATGATCGCTAACAATGCTCGTTCCCCATCAAGAGAGATACGATATTGGGGAATACGTGGCAATCGCACATTAGATTTCAACTGAACAACATAAGGTGAGATATCAAGTAGGCCCACATCATTGGGACCTGTTGCCCACAAAGACGCAGGAAGAGAACTCAATTCCGGTGGAAGCTTATCGAGAGACAAGTACATGGGAGAGACAACCCTCTCTCCCAACGTAAGCTTTACACCCGCGGGAGAACAATACAAAGTTGCATACAAACGTTTGAGCAAATCCAGGCCCAAAAGATTTCAACCACAACCCGTGGTTAAAATCAACGGAGCTTCGAGCTCACGAGGCCCAATTTTAAGGGGCAAAGGGCACGAAACTGGATTGCTAACGGGGGCGCCAGAGAATCCAACGGAAACATTTGTTAAGCCAGACAAAGGTGCGCCAGGGAGTTTCGAATGCTTAATGGAACTTTTCGCTGCACCAGTGTCCAACAGAAAAGGCTCAACGACGCCCGATGTAGCAACTGCGACGTAAGGCCCTCTCTGATCAACCGGAACTGATACCACTCCCTCTCCTTGTCTATGGCTGTCCTAGTAATTACTGTCGTCAGTTCCCTGATCGACGTAATAATCGTCTACATTGTACTGCGCAGATCGTCCTTGCGACGATCCACGTTGATCAAAGCAATTATCGGAATTTGATGAGTTATCTGAGCGATCGTTCTGAGCACCACGACCTCTACCACGTGGTGCCTGCTGCGAACCACCACGACCTCCTCTAGATGAGTTACCACTATTACGTTCATTTAAAACAGGACAATTGAATTTAATGTGACCCTCTTGTCTACAATAAGCACATTGATTGTACCCCAACGAGGATCTTTGGGAAGAGGAGTCATTACGAGATTGTGGTCGGTTCGATTGCGGCTGTGATCTATTTTGTTGCGAAGTATTCTGATTCGAACGTGGAGGATACGCTTGCTGAAGCAGCACTTTAGTTTTAAGCTCTTTCGTCTTTTTATCAGCACGGTCGTTCTCTTCTTTCTCTCTGTTCTCATAATATTGCGCTGTAGCCAAGATCTGAGCTGAAGTAGAAACGGCCCATGCACTTTCCGAATTCTTTAATTTATTGCTCAAATCGGGCAATAAGTTCGAAACAAATTTATCCACAAACAACCTCTGACCACCCTCAGTGCTCATATCCTGACCACTATGATCAATGAATGCCTCCTCGAACCTCGTAAAGAAGTCGGAGACACTCTGACCTTTTTCTGCTTACAAGCTGACAATTTGTCCCAATTTACCCTCATAGCTCGCATAAGAGTTTTCATTAACGTGATTATTCTTTGAGGAAGATCAGCAATCAGCTGCTCGGGTTTAGCACCACCAACTTGTCGAGCATCCGCCGCTACAATGGCAGCCCAAGCACCACCTAATTCATTCGGATGGTTTTCCTGACGAATCTTAGCCCATACCGGTTGCGGTACAACATTGCCAAACAGCATGTCAATGTCGGCAAGATTCATTATCGTAGCATCTACGAGCTGCGATAATTCTTTGTAATACCCTGCAGGATTCTTGCGAGGGTCAGGCAAAGATTGCTTCACCTGTAACACTTCTGATCTTTTCCATGGGAGATGTATCCATACTCTCTGGAAGAATGGCGGGATCGGGGGGTTTGCCCCAGGATTACCTGGCATCCACACTGGTGGAACTTCCCGCATAGGAAACTGACCAGACTCATCTGGCTGTCTTTCAATACCCTCAACAAACAAGGCTTGAGGTATAGGAGTGGGACGAAAAGATAGCAACCGTTCAACAGCACGTCGAACATTGGTATCCACTATCAGTCCAGCCGAGAACTGAAGCTGTAGATCAGACAAAGCGGTCAGCACCTCGTCAGGTGCGTCGGCCGATATCTGATCGCGAAGGACCTTACACATTTCCTCGAACACAAATCTCTGGGTTGGAATATTGAATTGACAAAACGTGTCGAGCACAACACGTGGTGGATTTCTAAGGGGGTGCGTCATCCAACCCATCGCCATTTTATACAGCGAAGCGCGTTCCCTATTACCAGGAAGCTGACTACGTCTCTGAGGACCATCTGAACCTGCGGACCCAAGAACAGGTCCGAGCGAGTGAAAGAAACTAGCCGCAAGAGGAGAATTACGACTACGAGTAGAGGGAGAAGTATAGGTCACAGGACTAACAAGTGAAGGAGTAGAAACAGAGACAACAGCAGGAGTTAACAGAGCAGGAGCAGTAGCGTGAGCAGGAGTATGTGGAAGCGGAGGAGCAGTAGGAATAGCAACAGACGAAGGAGCAGGAACAGTCGGAAGAACGGGTGCAGGTTGAGGAACAGGCAAAGGAAGAATAGGTGCAGGAACAGGTACAGGGGGAATCACAGGGGCTGTGGTACCCTGTACGTACGGAGGTGGCGATTTCATAAGATAGGACATTAAAGGATCCTCAACTGACTCATCCTTCTTTTCCGACTCCGTAGGCAAAGCAGGATAGCACTTATCTATAGTCATACGCTGTAATCTGTCAAACACTTCCTTTTCCTTAACCTCCTTATCATGCTGAAATTGCTCTGCTTTCTTTACAATGGTACCAGCACTATCTCTCTGATTTCGCTTAGTCTGTCTGATTTCTTTCTGTCGGGCTTCTTTACGCCACAACCGAAAGGCATCAAACATGGCGGCCTTGACTTTTTCGCGAACAATTTAACCTCTAGATTATCTAAGATCGGGGCCTCGAAGCTACCATGTGGTGGCCAGCGAAGGTCACCATCTTTCTTCGTGTATTTGATCCAGTATTCATTAAAGATAATCGGGCCTAGCCCATGTTTACTGTACAGTTCATAAGTCGGAGTTCCAACCGGAGGTATCGGACACGAGTCCTCCAGTCGGGAATCCACACCACAAGGTCTGAAACAACTGAACAAAGTACTACGACCAGGCATCTTGCACACTAGCCGAGTTTCACAAACTTCAAGGGTTACGGGATTTACCAAGTCCCAGCAAAGAACAAAAACCCTCGGTTTTTGGCGGCTGCAGTCGTCAAATAACACAACAAAGTACGCTAGCAAAGTGTCACCGACAAAAACACTCACACAGCGTCAACAACAAAAACACTCGCTAAAGTGTCAACAACCAAGAACTCTGGGAGCGACCCACAAATACTTAACTCAAAGATCGATGGCGTCTCCAGGAAGGCCCGTCAATCGTCTCGCTATACCAAGGTCTACGCCAGGCGCCAAAACAGGTCTACAGTCAGGGCAGCAGTCCGTCGCAGCCGTCAGGAGGCGGGAATCTTCGCGGGAAAAGTCTTCGGGCCACCTGTTTCGACAACAGGATCGATGAAGCGGAGTGCACCTTCCCTCGGAGATTTCACACGAAGTTCCTCACGATCGTCGGGCTTGGACCGGTACCACTGATGCAGCCCCACGTTGGGCGCCAACTGAAGGACTGGGTTCTTTAAGACCCAGCGGTGCCAGGGCACAACACCTGAAACCTTCGTGGGTAACCTGCTCCGGCGTACGAATGACAGAGACACGGGACACTTCCTTCGGCGTCAAAGATTCAAGGTTTATTTACTGCAGGGAACACAGAAGTCACGACAAGTACAACACGTGCAACTTGGGGAGACTGCTTCAAATTGGTTCTGTGGATCGCTCCTTTTATACAGATTTTACCCATAGGACAACATGGTACACAAAGGTTTACAACCCGGTTCCCACCATTATCCCCCAGAGGGGTCGCTTTGGTCACTTTGATACACATAAGGTCCGGAACATAAGTGCGGAAACATTTGGCGGTTCCCAACTGTAAAAACCCATCTTCCCAACATTAGTGCATTCCAATCGGCAGTAAAACAGATCGAAATAGGAACAAAGACAGGTGCAGAGGAAAACGGAGACAGTGGGGAGATCGGAAAGGGTGTAAAAGGGGAGGTATCGGGAAACACGAGATACAGGCATCAAAGGGACGTGCCTAATGAGATGCACGGCTGAGACAATAAACCGGCACGGCAAGATGAGCCTCGAGCGGGGCCATCTGCCTTACAGTATCATCCCCCTCGTCATAAAGACACTTACAAAGAACATGTGTCTTCCGCAAATATCTTGGGAGTCCCAGGGTCGCGAAGCGGACATCGTCCGTTCACTGGCTACTTGAGGGCAAGAGACAAAATGGATGCCGTATCTAAGATGGAACCCGTGGGTACAGACGAAAAACCCACATAACAAACGAACGGTTTAAGTTAGCACAGCGAAACTGCGCACACTTACTAAACTCGTCATTTGCGGTTCATAGATACCAGACTCGACCATATTCGTGCGAGTCGAAAACACCACTTACAATTGTCACGGAACCTCACCTGGGCATAAAGGTTGAAAAGTAGGCAAAATGGTTGCAGGCCTAACAACAAAGCCTGCATTCAAAATGGCCACTTGCCTCTCCCAGCACATGGCCAGTGCCTGTAGCAGCACTCAAAATGGCCACCAGCCACATGGCCTGTCCCTCCCCATGAACACCCCCAAAAATCGAAAAACACTGCAAAATCAGCACAATCCCATTCCATCCATGGCCTCCATGATGTTTAAGTTCAAGACAGCCCACAGAAAGCCTAGGCCCATGCTAGACTCAAATACCCTTGGTGAAAAGGCCACAAGTACAGCCCCAAAAAACGAAAATCACTGAAAAATCAGCCCAATCCCAATCCATCCATGCCCTCCGTGATGTTTAAATTCAAGACAACCCACAGAAAGACTAGGCCCATGCAAGACTCACTACCCCTGGGCATAAAGGTTGAAAAGTAGGCAAAATGGTTGCAGGCCTAACAACAAAGCCTGCATTCAAAATGGCCACTTGCCTCTCCCAGCACATGGCCAGTGCCTGTAGCAGCACTCAAAATGGCCACCAGCCACATGGCCTGTCCCTCCCCATGAACACCCCCAAAAATCGAAAAACACTGCAAAATCAGCACAATCCCATTCCATCCATGGCCTCCATGATGTTTAAGTTCAAGACAGCCCACAGAAAGACTAGGCCCATGCTAGACTCAAATACCCCTGGTGAAAAGGCCACAAGTACAGCCCCAAAAAACGAAAATCACTGAAAAATCAGCCCAATCCCAATCCATCCATGCCCTCCATGATGTTTAAATTCAAGACAACCCACAGAAAGACTAGGCCCATGCAAGACTCACTACCCCTGGGCATAAAGGTTGAAAAGTAGGCAAAATGGTTGCAGGCCTAACAACAAAGCCTGCATTCAAAATGGCCACTTGCCTCTCCCAGCACATGGCCAGTGCCTGTAGCAGCACTCAAAATGGCCACCAGCCACATGGCCTGTCCCTCCCCATGAACACCCCCAAAAATCGAAAAACACTGAAAAATCAGCAAAATCCCATTCCATCCATGCCCTCCATGATGTTTAAGTTCAAGACAGCCCACAGAAAGACTAGGCCCATGCTAGACTCAAATACCCCTGGTGAAAAGGCCACAAGTACAGCCCCAAAAAACGAAAATCACTGAAAAATCAGCACAATCCCAATCCATCCATGCCCTCCATGATGTTTAAGTTCAAGACAGCCCACAGAAAGACTAGGCCCATGCTAGACTCAAATACCCCTGGTGAAAAGGCCACAAGTACAGCCCCAAAAAACGAAAATCACTGAAAAATCAGCACAATCCCAATCCATCCATGCCCTCCATGATGTTTAAATTCAAGACAACCCACAGAAAGACTAGGCCCATGCAAGACTCACTACCCTTGGGCATAAAGGTTGAAAAGTAGGCAAAATGGTTGCAGGCCTAACAACAAAGCCTGCATTCAAAATGGCCACTTGCCTCTCCCAGCACATGGCCAGTGCCTGTAGCAGCACTCAAAATGGCCACCAGCCACATGGCCTGTCCCTCCCCATGAACACCCCCAAAAATCGAAAAACACTGCAAAATCAGCACAATCCCATTCCATCCATGGCCTCCATGATGTTTAAGTTCAAGACAGCCCACAGAAAGATAAGGCCCATGCTAGACTCAAATACCCCTGGTGAAAAGGCCACAAGTACAGCCCCAAAAAACGAAAATCACTGAAAAATCAGCACAATCCCAATCCATCCATGCCCTCCATGATGTTTAAATTCAAGACAACCCACAGAAAGACTAGGCCCATGCAAGACTCACTACCCCTGGGCATAAAGGTTGAAAAGTAGGCAAAATGGTTGCAGGCCTAACAACAAAGCCTGCATTCAAAATGGCCACTTGCCTCTCCCAGCACATGGCCAGTGCCTGTAGCAGCACTCAAAATGGCCACCAGCCACATGGCCTGTCCCTCCCCATGAACACCCCCAAAAATCGAAAAACACTGCAAAATCAGCACAATCCCATTCCATCCATGCCCTCCATGATGTTTAAGTTCAAGACAGCCCACAGAAAGACTAGGCCCATGCTAGACTCAAATACCCATGGTGAAAAGGCCACAAGTACAGCCCCAAAAAACGAAAATCACTGAAAAATCAGCACAATCCCATTCCATCCATGGCCTCCATGATGTTTAAGTTCAAGACAGCCCACAGAAAGACTAGGCCCATGCTAGACTCAAATACCCCTGGTGAAAAGGCCACAAGTACAGCCCCAAAAAACGAAAATCACTGAAAAATAAGCACAATCCCAATCCATCCATGCCCTCCATGATGTTTAAGTTCAAGACAACCCACAGAAAGACTCAGTCCACCCACCACTGAGTACCCCTGGGCAAAAGGCCCCAAAACAGCCCAAAAATCGAAAATTCCAAAATTTTAGTTGCAGCAACTGTAATGCCCCAAACAAACTTACTTGTAAAATTTCTAATCCAACAGTGATCCAAAGAAAGTCAAAAAGGCCTCAAATCCAAAGATCCAGCAGCATCCACAAAAAGTAATCCTTCCAGCTCCAGATCCAAATGAAAAGTGACCAGGAGATAGACAAAGCACTGGGAGGAGCCTGCAGAACAGGAACAGGAAGTTGAAGACTGTGGGGCACTTCCTTCCTCCCACCCCCCTCCCCCCCTCCCCAAAATGGACTCCTCACTAAAAAAGTGCAGGCAAATGTCAACCTAAGGAGTTATTCAGATAAAAATCATCATTTCAAGAAGGTTTATGCTGCTTGCTGGTGGATTTCTTGTGCAGAATTGCAAATTTTATATTTTCGCTTGTGCGAGATTCTTGCTGCTCGCCGCATCTCAAATCTCGCAATTGCGAAGTACCGCAAGACGTGATCTCGCCGTACTTGCGTTGACAAACTATCGCTGGCAAGCCGCGATGACGTAATCGCGTTCGCCAATTCCCGCGGGATCACACAGCAAGATCCAAAATGGTGCAGCACTCGCAAACTATCGAGAAAAACAACTCGGCAAACGATGATAAACGCCGCGCGCAGCAAAAATTGTATCACCAACGCCGCGCGCCGCAAAAAAAATCCGCTGCGTGCGAATTTGCGGATTTTGCGGTAAATTCGTAAATCTCGCGGATTGCGAATTTCCCGAAAATCCGCAAAATCCGCGAGCGTAACGGATTTTCCGCCCATGCTTACCTAGCATAGGCACACTGGATGGTTAGGCAAGGAAATACTTACTTTCTAAAAGTGATATTTTCAAAGCCAGAATGTAAAAATCACCTTCACTAAAAGATGCATCTTAACATTCTGAGTTCAGGCATATCAAACTTTATTTTCCGATCTTGTTCCCATGGGCAGTTATGCTTATAAGATGCTATAAGCAAACTCCCCATTCCATCATATGGGACAGATAACATTTCAATAGTAAAAAACGGATTTGGCAGTGTTTCACTATCAGGACGTGCCACATACATTAGGGCATGTATTACGATTCACATACACTGCACCCTGCCCACAGAGGTTTCTTGGGCCTAACTTAGGAGTGACTAACATTTAAGGAAAGGGAAGGTTAGGGCCTGGCAAGTGGGCGCACTAGCCAGGTCGACATGGCAGTACAAAACTACGCAAAGACAGTGCCTCAGCAGGTCTGAGTTACGTTTACAGGCTGCTTATGTGTGTAGCGCAATCAGTGCTGCGGGATCACTAGCAGCATTTGATTTACAGGCCCTGGACACCCATAGGGCAATGTACTAGGGACTGACAAGTAAATCAAATATGCTAAACATGGAATCAATCAATCAATCAATCAATCATACCACTTGTATAGCGCGCTACTCACCCGGAAGGGTCTCAATGCGCTTGGGGGAAGGGGGCCGCTACTGCTCGAACAACCAGGTCTTGAGTGGTCTCCTGAAGGCGAGGTGGTCCTGGGTCAGCTGAAGGTAGATGGGGAGGGAGTTCCATGTCTTGGCCGCCAGGTAGGAGAAGGATCTGCCTCCGGCGGTGGCTCTTCGGATGCGTGGTACGGCTGCGAGGGCGAGGGTAGCGGATCGGAGCTGGCGGGTGGGCGTGTGGAAGGTCAGGCGGTCGTTGAGGTACTTGGGGCCCAGGTTGTGGAGAGACTTGTGTGCCTGGGTGAGGAGCCTGAACGTGATCCTCTTGTTGACGGGGAGCCAGTGCAGGTTCCTCAGGTGGCCGGAGATGTGGCTGCGTCGAGGGATGTCCAGGATGAGTCGGGCGGAGGCGTTCTGGATGCGTTGGAGTCTTTTCTGTAGCTTGGCTGTGGTTCCGGCGTAGAGGGTGTTTCCGTAGTCCAGCTGGCTGGTGACGAGGGCCTGGGTGACCGTCTTCCTGGTTTCGATCGGGATCCATCGGAAGATCTTGGGGAGCATGCGGAGTGTGTGAAAGCAGGAAGAGGGGACGGCGTTGACTTGTCTGGTCATCGAGAGGGAGGAGTCCAGGATGAAGCCCAGGTTGCGTGCGTGGTCTGTTGGCTTGGGGGCGGTGCCCAGGGCTGGGGGCCACCAGGAGTCATCCCAGGCGGAGGGTGATGGTCCTAGGATGAGGACTTCCGTCTTTTCTGAGTTCAGTTTCAGGCAGCTGTTCTTCATCCACTCGGCGACGTCTTTCATCCCTTCGTGGAGGCTGGTTCTGGCGGTGTCGGGGTCTCTGGTGAGGGAGAGGATCAACTGGGTGTCGTCGGCGTAGGAGATGATGTTGAGGTTGTGTTGGCATGCGATGGCTGCGAGAGGTTTCGTGTAGACGTTGAAGAGGATGGGGCTGAGTGATGATCCATGCGGAACGCCGCAGATGACTTTGGTGGCCTCGGAACGAAACAGGGGGAGTTCTTCCAGCGAGGAACGAGATGATCCACTTCAATACCTTCTCTTGGATGCCCGTGTTGCTGAGGCGTTGGACTAGGGTGCGGTGGCAGACAGTGTCGAACGCGGCGGAGAGGTCCAGGAGGATGAGTGCCGTTGTTTCCCCATTGTAGAGAAGGGCTCGGATGTCGTTGGTGGCTGCGATGAGGACGGTCTCGGTGCTGTGGTTGGCTCTGAAATCGGACTGCGAGGGGTCGAGGGATCCATTCGTCTCGAGGAAGGCGGCAAGCTGTCTGTTGGCGTTCTTCTCGATGACTTTGGCAGGAAAAGGGAGGAGCGAGATGGGGCGGAAGTTTTTTAGGTAGGTGGGGTCCGCTGTTGGTTTCTTCAGTAGGTCGCTGAGCTCGGCATGCTGCCAGCTCTCCGGGAAGGTGGTGGTGTCGAAGGAGGTGTTGATGATGTCTCGGAGTTGGGGTGCGATGGTGGAGTCGGCCTTGTTGAAGACATGGTGGGGGCAGGGGTTGGTCGGAGATCCGGATTGGATGGTGTTCATCGTGCGGGCTGTGTCTTCGGTGGTCACTGCGGTCCAGGTGCGGAGGGTGGCGGTGGGGTGCGTTGGTTCGACGGTTGGGTGCGGGATGGTGCGCCGAAGCTGTTGTGGATGTCGGCAATCTTGCGGTGGAAGAACGAGGCGAGGGAGTCACAGAGATCTTGTGATGGGGTGATGTCGTTGTTGCCGGTGCTGGGGTTGGAGAACTCCTTGACGATGCTGAAGAGTTCCTTGCTGTCATGGGCGTTGTTGTCCAGACGATCCTTCAGTGATTTCTTCTTGGTGGCGCAGATGAGCTGGTGGTGCTTGCGGGTGGCGTGTTTGAGGGCGGTCATGTTGTCAGTGGTCTGGTCAAGGAGCCAGGCTTTCTCGATGGTGCGGCAGGTTTTCTTGGAGTCCTTGAGTTCGTCGGTGAACCAGGGGCCTTCTTTCTTCTGGGTTTGCTGGGAGCGTTCTTCAGTGGTGCGAGGCCGTTGGCGCAGGCGGTCAGGCACTGCGTGAAGTTGCGGGCTGCTTCGTTGGGGTCCGGTGTGCTGGCGGGTGGGTTCTGGCTGAGGGCGGTGGTGAGTTGGTCGGCGGTGATCTTGCTCCAGCTTCTGTGAGGAACCTGCTGCGGGTGGTGGTGGGTAGTGGTTTTTCTGAAGCTGAAGTGTACGCAGCTGTGGTCTGTCCAGTGAAGTCCGGTGGAGTGGCTGAAGGTGATGTGCTTGCTGGATGAGAAGACGGGATCCAGCGTGTGTCCGGCGTAGTGGGTGGGGGTGTTCACCAGTTGCTTGAGTCCGAGGTTGGCGAGGTTGTCCAGCAGGGTGACGGTGTTGCGGTCCTGGTTGTTCTCCAGGTGGAAGTTGAGGTCCCCCAGGAGTATGTAGTCGGCGGAGGGGAGGGCGTGTGGGCTGATGAAGTCCGTGATGTCCTCGCTGAATTGTGCACGTGGTCCCGGGGGTCTGTAGATGAGGGTGCCTCTGAGGGTCGTCTTTGGGTTGGTGTGAATCTGGAAGTGGAGGTGTTCGGCAGCGGTGTAGGTGTCGTCGGCGTCGGTCGTGATGCGGATGGTGTTCTTGTGGACGATGCCGATGCCTTCCCCAGTCTGGTTGACGCGGTCCCTCCTGATGATCTTGCATCCATCCGGGATGGCAATGGCGATGTCGGGGGCTGAGAAGGCCCATTCATCCATGTTTCCGTAAGGTGATGTTGTGTCGAGCAGGTTTCAGAGTTCGACGGCGTGTCTGTGGACGGAGCGGGTGTTGAGCAGGAAGCACTTAAGGTTGCTGCTGGGGTTTGGCTTGGCGGGAGCGGTGCATGGTCGGAGGCAGGTGAACTTGCAGGTTCTGCAGGAGAAGGGTCCGTGGAAGCGTTTCGGGGCGGCCCGGCAGCAGGCGGGGTTCCGGCCTGCATTGAGTGCGTTGAGGGCGACGGCGTCGTAGGTCTGTCAC